>NC_134563.1:32979296-33289963 GCF_025594145.1 Primulina tabacum
ACTACCCGGGCATTTCAAGTCAGCCAAAATCAAGGACTATGATGGGAGTTCCGATCCCGAGGAGCACCTCGCTCGTTTCGAAAACATGGCCATGTTGCATTGCTATGGATACCAAATTAAATGTAAAGTGTTCCTCACCACCTTAGTGGACTCCGCACAAAGACGGTTTGAAGGGTTGACGCCACAAAGCATCAATTGCTTTGAAGATTTCCAAAAGGTATTCTTGCATCAATTTAGCAGCAGCAAGAAGTACAAGAAGACTGCTTTCAGTTTATTTGAGGTAAAGCAAAGGCAAGATGAAAACCTAAGGGCGTATCTCAAAAGATTCAACCGAGTGGCCCTGGATGTGCCGACCTGTGCACCCGAGATGAAGACTACAGCGTTCATGCAAGGGCTGTGGGAAGGGGATTTTTTCCGATCCTTAACTAAGAAATTGCCCGGGAACTTCGAAGATCTCTTATCCCGAGCAGAAAAATACATTAATATGGAAGAAGCGCAAAATCAGAAAAGAGAGGCCTTGAAGAGATCAAGAGGAGACCGGACTGTCAAACCCGAAGAAAGAGCTCCCAAGAAAAATGGCCCGGGACATTTCTCTCATGTACCTCTGAGAATTGCCCGGGACCGAGAGGTTCAAGAATGCAGCTCGGATGTAGCCCCGCTTCCCAGTCCTGTGACGAGAGCGTCAAGGCCAGAGCAGAAAGGGTACTGCACCCTCCATAAAGATTGTTCCCATAACACCAATGAATGCCGGATCCTGAGGAAGAAATCCAGTATGCACCCTATACCAGCATTCCATCCTCCTCGAGATAAGTCTAGACAGCCACCTTGGTTGTCTAGACGTCCCGGACCGAATGTTCCTCCAAAGTCAACAAACATCCCAAGCGAAAGTAGAAGGGGAGAAGTAAGTTCTCGGGAAGAAAGGGGCCGACCAGTAGAGAGGAAGGACCCTTCCCCAAGCCGAGGAGTAATAAAAATGATCTCGGGAGGGTCCACAGATGGTGATTCCAATCGAGCCCGGAAAGCAAGGAGTAGGAGGGAGTGTTTGGTGGTCGATGGAGGGAGGAAAGACGAGCCAGTCATAAGCTTTGGACCAGAGGACCTCAGAGGAGTTAGTCTACCTCACAATGACGCTCTTGTCACTCAGGCCCGAGTGGCTAACTATGATGTGTTGAGAGTATTTGTTGACAATGGCAGCTCGATCAATGTCATCTTTAAGGAGGCGCTGGTCCAAATGGATTTACAAGAATATCAATTAGAGGCGGTTGAGACTGCCTTGTTTGGTTTCGCTGGACATGCTGTGTACCCTGAGGGGGAAATCACTCTACCCCTGACCCTGGGCACAGGAGACCTGAGGAAGACAGTGATGAATGTTTTTACAGTGGTGGATGCCCCATCCTCGTACAATATCATATTGGGAAGGCCGGCCATGAATGAGATGAGAGCCGTGGCCTCCACTTATCACCAGAAAATCAAGTTCCCAGTGCGAGGACAGGTTGGAGAAGTTAAGAGAGATCAGCCCTCTTCTCGGAGGTGTTATGAGAAGACAGTCCGGGTAGATCAAAAGAAGGCAAAGAGGGAAGGGAAGGAGAAAGAATGTCAAGAGGGGGCCAAGGAGAGAGAAGTGCACTTTGTCGCTGAGGAAGAACAAGAAGTGGTGGAAATCGAGCCAGGAAAGCACGTCCGGGTGTCTCGAGACATCCACCCGGGTAAGTCTCTTACAATGTTTGAAAACTAACATCAGTGTTTTTGCCTGGTCTCAACAGGAATTGGCCGGGATCTCGCCCCAAGTGGCCGAACATAAATTAAATATCCTCCCGGGATCCCGGCCCGTGAAGCAAAAGAAGAGGCATTTTGGCCCTGAAAAAGATAAAGTAATTGAAGAGCAAGTAGGAGAGTTGTTAAGGGCCGGGCATATCAGGGAAGTCCAATTCCCTAACTGGCTATCAAATGTGGTTCTCGTCCCAAAATCTACTAGGAAATGGAGAATGTGTGTGGATTTCAGGGACTTGAATAAAGCATGCCCAAAAGATTGTTATCCACTCCCCCGAATTGATCAGCTGGTAGATTCCACTTTTGGATGCGAGTTATTAAGCTTTTTGGATGCATATCAGGGATATCACCAAATCCCCTTAGCTCTGGAAGACCAGGATAAAGCCAGTTTTATTACCTCCGGGGGCACCTTTTGCTATGTCGTTATGCCTTTTGGATTAAAAAATGCGGGGGCTACGAACCAACGCTTGATGAATCTTGTCTTCCAAAAGCAAATAGGTCGGAATATTGAGGTGTATGTGAACGACATTCTAATCAAAACCCGGGAAGTCTCCCACTTCATTGATGATTTAGCTGAAACTTTCACCACTTTAAAACAATATGGAATAAAGCTCAGCCCGGGCAAGTGTGTGTTCGGAGTCAGGAGTGGTAAATTTTTGGGTTTCTTGGTAACTGACAGGGGAATCGAAGTTAACCCTGTGAAAATCAGAGCAATAATGGACATGCCTTCTCCTCAGTCTGTCCGAGATGTGCAGAAATTAACCGGGAGGATTGCTGCCCTGTCGCGCTTCATTTCCCGATCTGCCCATCGGAGTTATCCATTCTTCCAAGTCCTAAGGAAAGCGCAGAAATTTGGCTGGGACAACAAATGTGAACAAGATTTTTAGGACTTGAAGAAGCATCTGGCCGATTTGCCTATTTTAGCCAAGCCCGAGCCCGGGGAAAAATTATGGGTCTATCTCTCCGCCACTGAATTTGCTGTTAGTTCTGTGCTCATCAAAGAAGAAGGAGCCGATCAGAAACCAATATATTATGTCAGTCATGCCCTTCGAGGGGCAGAATTAAAATACAGTGAATTGGAGAAGGTAGCATTAGCCCTGGTCATGACTGCTCGAAAGTTGAGGCCATATTTTCTCTCATATCCCATTGTGGTCCTCACCAATTCTCCCCTTCGAAGGATCATGACTCATGCCGAAGTCTCCGGAAGAATGGTCAAATAGACTGTGGAACTCGGGGAGTATGACATTGAATACAAACCCCGAGCTGCTATAAAAGCCCAGGCATTAACGGACTTCTTAACAGAAATGATTCAACCAGTCGAAGAAGAGGTATGGAGGGTGTTTGTTGATGGCGCATCAAACCTATCAGGGTGTGGAGTGGGGGTTGTCCTAATTGTCCCATCAGAAGAGAAAATCAAGTTGGCTCTGAGGATTGATTCTAGGGTCACAAATAACGAAGCAGAGTACGAAGCTGTTTTGGCAGGGTTACAGGCTGCCCGGGAAGTTGGGGACTTCCCGAGTCATTGTTTATTCCGACTCTCAGTTGGTCACACAGCAGGTCAAGGGAAGATATGAGGCCAAGAACGAAAAAATGCTTAAATATTTAGGGCTCATCACGGCCCAGGAAGCGTATCTGACCGACTGGGGTATCGAACAAATTCCCCGGGAGGGAGGAGAATGCAGAGGCCGATACCTTAGCCAAATTGGCTGCTTCCATGACCGATATAGCTACCCGAGAGATTCTCTGCTTTACCCGGTTGGTGCTTTCTATTGATGAAGAAATACCCCTGGTCCAGAAAAGTTCATGGATGACTCCTATCGTGGAATACATAGTACATGAAAAGCTCCCAGAGGACCGAGCCCAGGCTGCGAAAATCAAAAAACAAGCGCCCATGTTCGTCTTTTTGAATAATATTTTGTACAGGCGATTCTATCAGGGCCCATTACTCAAGTGCTTGACAGAAGATGAGATAGAGTATGTCCTCCGGGAAATACATGAAGGATGTTGTGGTGAACACCTCGGTGGAACAGCTCTGTCTCGGAAAACTATATTGGCCGGGTTCTGGTGGCCTCAGATGAATCAAGATGCTGCCCGACTTGTCCAAAAATTTCAGGGTTGCCAACACCATTCTAATTTTCACCATCGCCCAGCTGCAAGTAATGCAACCAATCTCCGCATCATGCCCTTTTGACCAGTGGGGTTTGGATATTGTGGGTCTTTTTCCCATAGCCCGAGCACAGAAAAAGTTCCTTATGGTGGCTGTTGATTATTTCTCCAAGTGGGTAGAGGCCGAGCCATTAGCCAAGATCACCGAGGATGAAGTCATGAAATTTCTTTGGAAGAACATTGTTTGCAGATATGGCATCCCGAGGAAACTAATTTCAGATAATGGAAGGCAATTCCAGGGAAAGAAGATCACCTCCTGGTGTCAAAAAATGAAGATTATTCAATCCTTCACCTCAGTAGCTTATCCTCAGGCTAATGGCCAGACTGAAGTGAATAACAGGATCATTGTGCAAGCATTGAAAGCCGGGCTCCATGGGAAAGGAAAAGATTGGGTGGAAGAATTACCGAGTGTCTTATGGGCATACCGAACTACGACTCGATCATCTACTCGGGAAACACCCTACAACCTTGTCTATGGTTCAGAAGCAGTCCTGCCGGTGGAAATTGGGCAATCTTCTACTCGGGTAGAATCTTAACCGAGCAACAATGATCAGTCTCGGGCCATTGAACTTGATTTGGTTGAAGAAAGGAGAGACATAGCTGCCATTCGAATGGAAGCTTATCGCAGCCGGGTAATGAAATCTTATAATAAGCATGTTCGGGCACGAGACTTTCAGATAGGGGACTTGGTCATTAAAAAGGTCAAACCAGTGGGTGATGTAGGGAAATTAGAAGCCCGGTGGTAAGGACCCTTCAAAATAATTCGAAGAATCAGCTCAGGTGCAGCTTACTGTCTTGAAGATTCTCAGGGACACTCTCTCAAGAGGCCATGGAATGGTTTTCATTTAAAGAAATATTATGTTTAAAAGCACGTGTATCTATTATTTCTTCATCAAATAAAGAAATGGTTCAGGGAAATGTTTACAAAGTCCAGGGACCCGTACCCTGGCCCAGGGACCCGCACCCTGGTTATCTGCTAAGTCCAGGGACCCGTACCCTGGCCCAGGGACCCGTACCCTGGTTATCTACTAAGTCCAGGGACCCGTACCCTGGCCCAAGGACCCGAACCCTGGCTATCTACCAAGTCCGGGGACCCGTACCTTGGTCGTCTATCAATCCTAGGAAACCAGTCCAGTAACTAACACCTTGATTGCCCATCAAGATTAATTTCGTATCGGGCCCTCAGGTCTTTGCCTTGAAAATATATATTGGTTAATGATTGATAAAATTCAGAGTTAATACAGAGTTCAAGATAATCTACAATTCTGAAAATATTGGGAAGCAATTATCAAATGCGAGAAAAGAAGATCTCATTTAAAGGGAAGATATTTACAAGGTGCCCGGAAACCCGGGAATAAAAAAAAATCATAGTCTACTCGGGGTTCTTGCTCTTTGTCCTGCTTCTCCTCCTCATCTGGGAGAGAGGCGGCTGCCTTTTTCAGGTCTGGAAAGTCTTCCCGATCGGCCGGAACTAAGCATGCCTCCTCAAATTGCTCCAGGCACTTGTTGAAGCCCTGTTCAAAATATGGAAAGGCCTTCTCAGCCACCATCTTCTTAAACTCAGGAGACTTCAAAAATTTGGCCATTTGCTCCTCCTGAGCAGTCTTAATGAGGGTTACAGCAGCTTGAAAGTCCTCGGCTCGGACTTGGGAGGACTCAGCTTCTTTCTTTGCCGCCTGTGTCTCTGCTCGGGCCTCGACAAGTTCTGCCTGGATCCGACTCATTTGCTGCTCCCAAACAGCCCTCTCTCGAGCCAACACATGCTCATGAAGCTCATTCAAACGACCCACCTCCTCTTGGAGTTTGGCATGCATCCCCCGGGCCGAGGTAGCCTGAGCATTGGCCCCCTTGGCTACTTGAGTCACTCGCTCGTAGGAATGTATGAGCATCTGCAAGCCCTGAAAACATAAAAAGGTCAGAAAAGGCAATGTAAAAGAGTGCAATTTTATGGACTTACAGAGTAGGTCCGGGACACTCCTTCGCAAAGCAGCATATTGGGATGAACTCCCTGAACGTGTGCCACCTTGTCAGGGCGCAGAAGGCCCCGAATCATTTTGACAAGATCCGAGCTGATATCATCCCCAAAGATGTTGGGGAGGATCCAGGGCCTTCCCCCGGAGGGACCGGAAGAAGAACCAGTCATAGGAGGAGACCGGGCGATCTCCTTGACCTCATCCTCTACCACCACCACCGCTTCCGCGATCGGCTCCTGGGTGGCCTTCCTCTTTCGCTGATTTAGAGGAGCCGGGTCTTCTTCGGTAGCCGGGACGGTGGATTCTTCCCGGGGAGAGGTGGTTTCCTCCTGGGCCTTAGCCTCCGCCTCAACTCGGCGTTCTTCAATTTCCCGGGCTTCAGCCGCCGCCCGGGCTTGGCGTTCTTCCTCCTCTTGAATTTCCCGCGCCCTCTTCTCAGCCCGGATATTTTTCTGCTCGGCTTTTCTCTTGGCAACAGCCTCCTGAAGACTTGCCCTGATCATATCTTCTTCAGCTGCATCGAAAATCGACATATTAGAATTAAAGCATACAAGAGATGAGTAGACCAAGGAAAGTAATTTACCAGCCTGCGACCCGGGTTGATCAAATTCATCAATAATCCGATCCACTGGGTCCTTGGGCCGGGACCCGATCCCATAATGAACCAGATTGCTCCCCCCCCGATCAGCACCGAGGACAGGTAAGATTGTTTCCCTAAAGTATCCCAGGCGTGGTAAAGAGGGGGAGGAGTTTGTAGTCCCGGGGAAGCTCAGGCTGTGTGGGCATAGAAGATAGAAAACCCAAAACACAAGTGGGGAGAGTCGGGAATTGAAGAAAGAAAAATTTTGTCTTCCACCCCTTCAAAGAGGAAGGAATGTCAGTTAAAAATCGGTACTGCATTCGAGCCATGAAAGAAAAGACCCCGTCATTAAACCGGCAAGAATAAAAATAATGAAAAATCGAAGAGTTGATAAGAATAAGTTTCATGTGAAACGGAACAAAAGTGGCAGCCATAATGCGAAAAGCATTAGGATGGAGATGATTAAGGGGAAGGTTAAAAAATCGGGCCACCCCTTCGAAGAAGTGGTGTACCAGGAAGCGAAGACCACTTTTAAGTTGTTCAAGAAAGAAAGCATGGTAGCCGGGAGGAAGGGTGTCTGGGTGATCGTTCGGCCCAGGAATTTTGATGTCGTAGTTGGAAGGGATGGAACCTAGAGATCTCAGCTCCTCTATACTACCCGGGCGAAGGGTAGAAGTCATAGTAGAAAACCACAAGGGCCCTGTGGCCTTTTCTTTTCCTTTGCCCTGGGTACCAGAAGGCCGGGAAGAAGAAGCTTTGGATTTTTGGAAGGGTCGGGAACGGGAGATGAGAATACCTATGGGAATATGAGCAGATTGCTCGGAAGGAGTCAGGGGAATTATCTTCTGATCGACCCTTGGCATTTTGGCCAGAAGTAGAGGAAGTAGAGTTTGACATGGCTAAGTAAAGAAGGGAGAAAAGACTTACTAGGAAGAAACGAAGATGATGACTGGTAGTCGATGAACGGAAAGATCGCCGGAATAAGATCTGCGCGACGGAAAAGCTCGAGAAAGGAATTTGGCAGAGCTTCGCTACAAGTTGAATTTGCAAATGATTTTTGGGAAAACCGGTCATCTACTATATATAAGGGAAGAAGGATGTCTACACCGTTGATCTAAAGCAAATCAAACGGACCAGATCAGCCTCGGAAATTGAGCGGCATAATTAGGCGGGATATTTGAAAAGACGTGTGCACAAATCGAGGAGTCGTGATCATTTATCTGTTCGGAATAGGAACAGTTCCTGACAGCTTGTCAGAAGGGGACGCATCATTCTTACATCGCATTAATTGCTCGGGGAAACCAAACGACAAAATACTATAAGCCCGGGAGACACGAGGCCCCGGCACTTTATTTATAAGCCCGGGAGACACGAGGCCCCGACACTATCTATAAGCCCGGGAGATATGAGGCCCCGACACCTTATTTTATGCTCATAAGGCGTTAAGTCTTAGCATTTCAATTTCACTTTTCAGTTATATGCTATTCAATTTATATTGATTTGTTCATGGAAGAGACAGTACGATAATTAAAATTTTATTGCAAGAACAGTCGGCGGACTGTTATATTATCCATTATCGAAGATACAGAGTCTTGCCACTCAGTTATCCAATTAGTCAATTCATGAATCCGAAGATTGATGAAGGACTCGGAAGTTGCGATCTTGTTCAGCTGATGCCATTCCTTCCACAGCATCGCATGCAGCAGAACTTGGTCGGTGGCTAGATCTGTAACCCGGTCTACTTCGAACTCTTGCTTATACTTCCTCGCTCTTGCTCTTTGTGCGCGACTAGGAGCCAAACCATTCTGGTATGTGTTATTGAGATCTTGAATCTTATACCAGGTAGACATGACCTTTACCCAGATATACTCTTCAATGATCCTCTTCAGATCCTCCAGATGAGGATGCCTTTCGCTTGTTACCTGCACGTGCGTACTACTGCATGCAGTGGAATCACTTGAACTCGACATATTGAATTGATGACCATCTTTCATCTCTACCATCTTATTTATAAGCATGTGGCATTTAATATTGAAGAAGTTGGAAGGTCTTAAACCAATCAAAACGTTTTCCCATTTATTCCGGAGGAGAGTTAATCACAACCGTTGAGTGAATACATGAACGATCCGGACGAGTCTTGGAAATAGAGCTGAGCAGACGAAAAGACGGGCACGAATATCAGTGTCTTATAATTATCAGATCATCGAAATATGAAACGATTTTCGGCGGTATCAATATTAAGAGCCCGGCATTTTATTTTGAGCCCGGAAATATGAGGTCCCGGCACCTTATTCTAAAACCGAGATATGTAAGGTCCCGACATTTCGGTTTGTCAATTATCCGTTATTTATCTTCGACTAAGGTCGCTCAGTTTTGTCGGTTACTCTATACATGATATATATATATATATATGTGTGTGTATATATATATATCAACTGATGACAATCAAAGATGCTAGGAAAATAACACAGATATAAAAAAAAAATAGTTTTTATTTATCTGACGTAATTCTTGCGGATTACATCACAATATTCCTCCTCTACAAAAGTCATCCACAGGGTCATCCAGCCCTTTATTTCTCCAGTGGACGTCTTGAGGAAGCTATCGGAGTTGGCGATGTCCGTCAGAATCTTCCTTTCCTTGGAGAGCATTAGCTCGTAGACATAATCATCCTCGAAGAGATCCGCTGTCTCGGAAACGTGCAGGCGTTCCCGGTACTTCTTCAGCTTTACCACCAGTCTAGAAGCATTAGCTTCCCCAGTCTCGTACAGAAACTTCAATCTCTGAAGCTCTTCCCAGTAGTGGATAATTTTGTGGAAAACTTCAACTTCTATAGCAGCCTTTCGAGTTTCCAAGACAGACTTCTTGTGGCGCCCCAAACCTCGCCACGTAATCATGCAACATGTGACGTCATATGCATAAATTTTTTTCTTTTCGACGACGTAATAATATAATGCATATACGACAAAATAGTGCAATCACCACACTATCTACGTCAGTGTAGCAGAAACAGTATAATAAATACACACATACAACTCAAATAAGACAATAAGTTATACTGTCTCTATCTACTATCAACTACAAGACTGTTTGACTAGACACACCTAGTCCTTCACCACTATCCTGTCTCACGCATAGTTCTGTAACCTGCCCAACAGAAACAGCCCTCAAAGGGTGAGCATATACAACAATCATCATCGCAATACATAACAGTTATATTAACAACAACATAAGATATAACTGAAATGATAACAGAAATATCCTCTTTGCCGTTTTTGGACAATCAACCATCAACAACCTCAACAACATCACACTGCAACAATAACATCGACGATACGTCGCACCCAAACTCTGGCGACAGCAATATCGTCGAACGAACAACAACATCGACGATACGTCGCACCCCAACACCGGCGACAGCAATATCGTCGAACGAATAACATCAACGATACGTCGCACCCCAACTCCGGCGACAGCAATATCGTCGAACGAACAACATCAACGTGACAACATCAACGAGACGTCTCCCAACAACGATAGTCAACAATATCAACAATAATAAACAACAACAAATATAATACCAAACCACCCAATTCCGGTGATTTATCATCGTTCAACGCAGTAGTATTCATCAATACTAAACAATAACAACATATGCTCGTACGTCAACACGTACCTGATAATCGAGTATATATACAATCTGGCTATTTCTTTGATCCCGAGGCTTGTGATGTATCTAAATAATTCAACAATAATTATCAGATCATTGTCACCGTATCAACACAGTTATAACAGCCTCAATATATAACATCAAATAGCCCAACAACAATTAATTCAACAAAATATAAAACTCGATTATAAATTCGTATTGTTCAACAATTTAATAATCTGGTGTATTTAATTCACAATACTATCATCAAATACACCCTAATTAATTAACTTCAAATAATAGGCTATTTTACAACATCCGTCATATTACGAAAACTTTATATCAACGTGTAGCCTATACTTCGTAGACTCCGAATATATAATCAGAATTAATAACAACTGACAAACAACTCTCCAATCTCGATCCAATAATTAAAAATACCTAATTATAATAAATTAGGAATAATTCAAAACAACAACACAATAATCTTCTCTACTTCGTTAAAATCATACACTACTCAACAATCTTCAATTTCAGTATGATTTAACAATTTATTGGATTTATTCCAGAAAAATCGACGAATTTCAAACATCACCAAAAATATAAAATTTATACCTCAAATCAAAGATCTCGTGTCAGCGATTACAGAACTGAAGTCGGTTCGTCGATTGGATAAACCGATAAGTCGCACGATCGAAAAAAATATTTCAAAACCTTATTTCTACGTATTCTCTCCTCTTGTAACTTACTGAAACAAAATGAATCATTCTCGTTGAAAATTTTCAAATTTATCCTTTTATTTTTTTATTTTTTTTAAATATTATATTATTTTATTAATATAATATAATATATAATATTTAACATTTTAACACCGGTATATCCATTTGGACCAGTCAAACGATAAAATTTTCCAAAACTCAAAACATTAAACTTCTATATCTTTGAGTTTTCTACGTTATATCCAAATTTCAAATCATTTGGACTTCATATGACCAAAATATGTCATATTTCATTCTTTAAAAATCATTAATTATTTAGTAATCTCATATTACTAAATCAACAACTTGTGATATTACTTCAGGCATTACACTTCTTGAAAGCTACAGCCATATCCGGGGACTTTGAGCCGCTTGCACCTGCCATTGTATTCCCTGAATAATAAGTTTGCTGATGTCGTTGAACAAAAGGTGGGTTACTATATATAGGAGAGGGAACCAATCCACACCATTGATCCATAATGAATTAAACGGCTCAGATTTACATAGGAAATTGCGCAAAGATATTTGAAAAGACAGGTCCAGGAATCAATGCGTCATAATGATTTATTTTCTTGGGAAACAAAGAGTCTCTGAAAAATCTTATGGCCTACGTCAGCAATACCCACGTGTCAACACGCTACAACTATCCAGAAAAAGACCAAGTGGCAAGGCATTTTCCTGCCCGGGCACCCAAGACCAATCGGGACAGCGAGTGAACTCTAGCCCGACTAATTAAGGAGTGAGTGATGATGCCCTGGAGTGCCCCGGGTCAGGGATAGGCCCTGGGACTTCCCGGGCCATGGAGCATATCCATGGTTGGTGCCCGGGCCAGGATGGGATGTTCTCAGGCCAATAGCATGACAAAATGGATTAATGTACCGAGCCATTGGACCACCCGGGACATGATTTTTCCAAGATGTGGAATACCCGAGCTCTTCTGTAATTAACCTGAGAGGCATTCTGCTCAGTCACCTCGATATGAGTGAAGTATTTAATGCCGCCGATAAACAGTGTGTATAGCCGACCTATCTCCGACACTAATGCAAGTGGTCAATGAATCAAGTAGTCTGGATGTGACAAGTGTGCGATTTGACATGTCAGAACAATAAGGTATAATCAGCAACCCTATTATAATTAATGCTCAGACACAAAAAACGAGGTCATCATTGCATCCTCTACTATAAATATCAGGTTCTTACTTGCATTTACTCTGAATTCAGAAATTGAATACAAATTAAATACTCTCATTTATTGTTCCACACCAATTTCACAGCCATCACTTGGCTACATTGGTTTTATTGCTTGATTATCCCGCTGACTTAAGCATCGGAGTGGTCACGCCGGACACCCCTCCGGCGCCCATTCACGTGGTCACTTTCTGTTTGCAGATCTCACAAATCGGACCGAGGAGTTGCGAGATTCAAGCCAAGCGTCCAACTCATATTTCCTTTGATATTTTGATAGTTTACCCGGCAAAGTTCCCGACCCGACTCGTCTATTTCGCCCGGGTTGCATCAGTTTATTATATTTTTTCTGTATTTTTTTGGTAAAAAGTGATTTTGTTCCAAAGATTATACATATTTTTTTTGCAATTTCCGGTTCGTTGATGGAATGTAGCTGACATGCCCATCATATCTAGAAATTTTTGCATACAGATATATTATTAATGTTTTGGGGTAGATCTTTATGAGACGATTTCACGAATCATTATATGTGAGACGGGTCAATTCTATCGATATTCACAATAAAAAGTAATACTCTTAGCATAAAAAGTAATATTTTTTCATGAATTACCCAAATAAGAGATATGTCTCACAAAATACGACTCGTGAGACCGTTTCACACAAATTTTTGTCATATTTTTAAATGACAACGACCGCGAGTTTTAAAAAAAAAATCATTTCATTTTTACCCAACAGATAAGCAAAAGACCACTTCCGCTGGGAGCAAAATAAAATTATTAAAAAAGAAATGAAAAAAAAAATCCCTATGCTCGAATAAAAAGCAAAAACTTGTGTGAGACGGTCTCACGGGTCGTATTTTATGAGACAGATCTCTTATTTGGGTCATCCATGAAAAAATATTACTTTTTATGCTAATAGTATTACTTTTTATTATGAATATCGGTAAAGTTTCGTAAAACCGTCTCACAAGAGAGCTACTCCGAATAAAAATCACTTTTATCCTAAGAATTTGAGTAAGTTTAATGAACACGGGCAGACAAAGTTAAAAATACACACTGACTGAACAATGTACAATAAAGCTCGTTCATCATTTCCATCAAAATCAATCAAGAATCTGAAATTTACAAACTCAATCTTAGTTGACGCCATAGTTTTAAAACGTTCAATTCTAAATTTTCTGCAGTGACGAACCAACCGGTAAGGGCCTCCGGGATTCATCGGCGCTTACAAAATTCTAAATCCTAATTCTATTATTCCACAAGCGCGAAAAAGAAGCTTTAAGCTGCAATAAAATACAGCACTCGGGTCACTTGTTGCCCCACATTCACACATCCAATCATAACTTCTATTGAGGAGATTCTCATCCTCGCTTTTATAAACAAAATATGCGATGTAGCAAGCGCCATTGATGTATAATTCCCCTTTCATTGACGGCTTTCGCATGAGTGAGAGGGTACTACCATAGAAATTCCATCACCCAGGACCTTCTTCGGCACGAATACCTCTAGTGATCCAAGATTTGGCGGCTTGAGCACGTATAAATCGACATCCTCGGCCCTTCATATTTTTTTTGAACAATATTATGTTCAGCTCGTGCCTACTAGTGTCATGATGTCAGTCGAGAGCATGGCATTCTCATAGGTGAGAATACAACAGTGAGTCTAGCATGATCCGAAAGAGAGTAATCTTCAGGCCACGTGCCTTTCTCTACTTCTGTGGGGAAGAGAACTGCATTCTTGATACTGAAGCCGGTAGTCTGCTCAGTGCCATTGACAACATCATCCCAGAACTCATCGTCTCTTTGCGTCGAATACGAGGAGTTCCAAATTCGGCGCTGGAAAAGAATTCCATGTTAAGCAGGATGAAAGAGAAAAGACAAGTGAAAATGCATAATTATAGTGAAAGTCGTATATATTGCCTTAAATTCATTATAGTCGAGAACGCCATTTCCATCAATATCTGCCCGAATCCACAATTCTTTTAACTCTTCGGCACTTAATCCATTACAATGGCCAATCAAATTAAGCTGCGGGAGAGCCAAAGAACGAAACAGTCAAACTGGTTTTCTGAAATAATAGCGTGTGTAAAAAGCTATAACTATGAAGAAATTTCTCACAACCCAAATGTTAAATACCTGCCGTAATGCTTCACAGAAGCCCGAGTAGGTAATGTAATCACCATGGCTATCGGCTTTTAGAAACGCAAATGCATCGTCCTCTGTCAGTGAAGCTCGTCTAAGTTGATACTGTAAAGACAAATACACCAAGGTTGAGAATTAAGCAAAATGAAAATCAAGTAGTTATTCTAGATTTGAACGCCTCGACGGTGGAGCAACTTAGAGCACCACATTTCGATCCTTGTAGCATATAGCCAGTCACACAAGATAGCATGGCGCAAATATTGCTCTCCAACAGTTGTATATTAAAACGTTTGAAGTCGACATAACATCTCACCTTGAACATTCCAAACAAGGCTTCACTCCAACTTGTTTTGAGTAATATCCGATATCCATTAGGATTAAGAAGCCATATGAAATCTACACCGCAGATGTTCCCACGATGATTACGGTGGCTCACCCACTGCATGCAAGGTATCTATGTCACACTATAGAAATGATTTCTATAAAGAAACAAAGAAGAAGAGAAGTCGAGATATTGAGGTAAACAACCTTATGCGCATCTGCATCCGTATACTGGTGAGCAGCATCATATGACGAAACAAATCCCTGAGATCGAAGAAACTTGTAAACGTGGCCTCTCTTGCTTCCATTCCAGTCGCTGCATTGAAAGAAAAACCCGGCAAAATATGTAAGATTCAGCTTATATTGATTGATCTTCAATCATCTGAAACTTAATGCTTAAAAACAAGAATCTTGAACTTACCCACATAGTAGAATAGGCAAGGGATTGAGTTTGTTTTCCTTTTGATACGATTCCACATATTGCAATATCTTATAGACCTGTAAATGAAAATAAGCCACAGTAAGTTGCCGACCAAATAATATCAGGGCATGACTAAAAAATAGCATTTTTACATACCTGACGCAATCTCTCTAAGCATAAACTTGAATCGTGTGGAAATAATAAATGGGTATTCACAATCAGAATTTCTTGACGGACATTATTGTTTCGACATGGATAAATAGGGGCAACCAACTCGACATGCAGTAGCTGAGCTACACGATCACCAAAATCATTGAAAAGTAACTCCCGGTGGTTGATGATCCTGAAGTAATCCTTGTGCACAGCGGTTAAAAGACCTGAAAAATTTAAAGAAACAACTTCGCATTTTAAATGAAAACAAAGTCCTGAATCCTGATACCTTAACATGTATAAAGAAGCAATACAAACAATTCGAAGAATGGATGCACTGATTTTTTTCCCCACAATGGAAACTTTACCCACTTTTGGTTCGGACCAAATCAACTTACTTTTTTAACAATAACTACTCATAACCCCTTGTTTGGTCCCAGTTCCCCTACCCAAACTTCACAACACATCTGTGATATATGGAAGTTGTGCAAAGGTAAAAGTGTTTTCTTGTGAAAACAAGAAATCACCTTTATATAGCACGAATAATTCCATCACATAAATCATAATACAGTGCCAAATTTGAAGTAATGGCAATCAATAGTTTCTCATCCGAACATCAGAAACAGAAAGAGCTGAAATACACACCATCTCCACGATTATTTGTTCGTGCAAGCTTGAAATTGATGTAACCAGCATCCCCAAGCCTCTTATCATAAACACTGACGAGTTCTTCATTCCCAGTCCAGAATTCCTGCAGCAGTTCCCGGATAAAGAGGGTAAAATACCATAAAAAGTCATATTTGTACATGAATATTATTTCACAACGTCAAAGGAAAGAAATAAAAACCTGGAGACAAATGATGGAAGATCTTTCATACAACAACCAATCCAAAATCTTTTGGTTTCTGTTCAACCAATAATCTTTAACATCACTTTCCCTGTAGCTTGGATCCTGCTCTCACCCCAAATGCACATTACAAAAAGTACACATTACAAAAAGTACCATAAAAAAACCAACAATTTTCAAATAGCGAATCCACAAATACACAAAAAAGACATCACACGCACAACCATCACAAAGCATATCCAGGATAAACGAAGAATTAAAATCCTTACATCTTGATCGAGTCTTTTGTAAATCGGGGCAAGAATATTAAAAGTTGTGCAAGAAACACAGGTGGGGTCCGTAATCGATGAAGCTATTGCGTAGCTCCCAATTCTTGATACCCTCCCCCTGCCAATCCTCTTGCTCTTTCTCCCCATCCCTTTTCGTATCCTAAAAAATCGTAGACAAGTACGTGTGATGCTCTAAAAACAGAAAGGCAGCAAATCTTGATAGATGAACGAACAACAGTGGAAAACAGAAGAAAATATCGGATGATTGTTATGGTGGTGATTTGTTCGGGGCAAAAAGAAAGAATGGCTAATAAGAGAGCAAACGACTATGATTAGTATTGTATGCTTATATATGAATATAATGAAATAAAATACTTAGAGTTGAGGAGGGACGAGAGAGATTCGTCCCGTGTTTTCGAACGTGTTAAATTGAAACAATTAATTTTCTAGAAAATTACATTGCAATTGGGTTTTATATATATATATATATATAGGACGTCTTTGATACAAATGACGAGATAAATAAATGATTGAGTATGTTAAAGATAACAAGATTGATATATTATTAATCAAAGATTATGTGATACTATTAAGATTGTTTGGTTCAACATTTTGAATATGTGATTAGCTTTTAAATATTAATAAATTTACTATTATATCCTTGCCAAGTTTACTTATTTGTTGTATACCTATGGAAGTAATACATAATATTGGATAATAATGATAATGTTAATAATAAAGATATTAATAATCTTTGAATTAAAAAGTATATATATCATAAAATTAAATATAATAAAAATATTATTTATAAGCATAACCAATATTAAATTTTAGTTTTTATTATTTTATCAAAATATATATAAATAAATTATTTTTTCAAAATAAAAATATATATTTATATTTTTTAAAGTTTAAGTCAAATTAAATAACAATGATATATATTAAATATCATGATCGACATCTAACGTACAACACTCTAAAATAAACTTTTTATTCAATAAATAACTTTAACACTTTAAGAAATAAGCGGAAAAAAAATATAATTTATTGAGTTTTGATAGTTTATCCCATTTGATTTGTTAGATTAATAATCAAATAGTTATCCACAAAATTGGATCTTAAACCAAGTAAAAATGATTATTAAAACCAAGGTTCTAAAAAACGTGAAGCGCTCCGAAGCGCGAATGTCGAGCTCCAAGCTTTTCAAGCTTAAGTGAGATTAGCACATGTTTAAGCATGAAAAAGCGTTTTTTATTTTATTTTTAGTGTAATTGTAATTATCTCAAAATAATAAATATATAAAATAATACATAAATATGATAAATTAAGTTTGATGCATTAATTCTCATATTTGTAAAAGCATAAAAATCTCAAAATTGCAATATTTATTTGTTTTTGCAACTAAATCACATTAAAAATATTAAATATTTGTCAAATCATTATCAGACATGTTTAATCATAATTAAAATTAAAAAATAAACATCTAAATTATAAGCCTAATTTATTATTTTAAAATAAAAAAACGTACATTCAAAATAAAAAAGTTAAAAATAAATAGATATGATTAATTGTGCTTAAACACACTTAATTAAACGCCTTGATTATGCTTAATTCGGTCAAACTACAATTTAACTGTTTTTTTTTTCACTTTTCTCCAAAGCGGGAAGTTTTTGTCGAGCTTCAAGTTTAAGCGCGCTTAAGAGGAGCTTAAACGGGCTTTTTAGAACACTGATTAAAACATCTTAAAATTTTAACCAAACATTGGATAAGTATTTGACTATTAATCTATCCTTGTTTAATCTACTCAACCAAACACATCCTAAATAGAGATAGATATGATATTCATATGTTGGATCTATTGGATATGATAAAAGTTTAGGAATGATCAAATTTTTTTTATTAATTGTTCGAACCGTCCGAACCGAATTGCACCACACTATTTTTCCTAATATTTTATAAAAACTACGATTAAAAATAGTAATCATAAAACGTAATCGTTCAAAATCGTAAGACTAATTCTACATGTAAAACCACGATTATTTTTTTAAAATACTAACGACGGCATATGTTAATTCGATTTGAATTTTTTAAGACAAAAACTTGTGTGAGACGGTATCACGGGTCGTATTTTGTGAGACATATATCTTATTTGGGTCATCCATGAAAAAATATTATTTTTTATGTTAAGATTATTAATTTTTATTGTGAATATCGGTAGGGTTGAACCGTCTCACAGATAAAGATTCGTGAGAACGTTTCACAAGAGAACTACTCTTTTTTTAAAAAGCTGCAAAACCACACTATGATCGCCCCCTAGATAAAACATAAAAAACTATACATCTTATAAGTGAGCATCACGATACTACATAAATATACACCATCCTTTACGAGGTATGAAAACTGCATATATATATATAACATATTATTAATGCGGATAGCGGTTGTCAATATCCCACTAATTTCGACCTTTTGCAATCTCCAAATATGGATTATACACTTGATGCATGTTTGCACGCGGTCATGTTGGGTGCTTATGCTTAGAATAATTATATACTTTTAATTTTTGTTATTTTTTGGGAGTGATAAAAGCATCTTAAGATTTAAATATCTAGATAAGATAATTAGGAATCTAAAATTATTAATTTAAAAATAGAATCGAAGATTTAACAAAATACTATTCGAAGAAAGAAAAAGCTTCATCGTGATATAATAAAAGATATAATTATAATTTCAAATTTTAAAAAAGTTTTATTGCATCAATTAAAAGTTAGTTAGTATAGAATCATTTACATGAACATGTTGTCATGTCTAATTGTTAATTCACAGAAACTCTTGTGAGACAATATCACGGATCAATTTCGTAGGTCGAATATTTTATTTGAGTCATCCATGAAAAAATATTACTTTTTATATTAAGAATATTACTTTTTATTGTGAATATCGGTAGGGTTGATCCGTCTCACATATAAAGATTCGTGAAACCGTCTCTTTTATCACATGACCTTTGTCAATTTTGACAATATATGAATGCAAATATTATTTTGTTACACTACAAATTACAAAACTACTTGTGATCTACGTACTGATTACAAAATTTGAAGAAACTAAAATAAAAATAAAAAAAAACAATTGAATTATATGATGTTAGTGTATATATATTTGGGGTGGGATATTTATAACTTGAAACCCAAAATGTGAGAAATCGTCACAACAAAAGATGGTGATGTCACTGGGGCAAATAGGCAAAATTGATTACGTTTTGGTGCAAAATTGTAAAATATAAGGAAAATATGGCATACGACATCGTAGCATCAAGATATTATTATGCTAAGATTTATTCTTACAGAAGAGTACATGTTTTTAAACTAAGAAAATACGAGAAGGAAAATGTATGCGGCTCACGCATGTTTTCATAGGATCAATTTTGGGTACTACGCATCGGACAGAAGTCGGAAATACCTTTTCATCGATGAACGTAATGGAAAATTCAGAAATCGGAGCACCGACCGTTCTTTTCCCAATCCCCGTACCGAGTTGGCTCCGGACCTGTAGGCCCTCCGATCTCGCCGGTGTCTCTGTTTACCCATTCCTCAGCCTCATCTTCCTCGGAATTTAAATTATGTTTCTCTTCATCCTCCATCTGCATCTGTTTTTTCTCTTTGGTTTCTGGATCTAGTTCTTCCCTTTTCTCTAATTTCTGAGCCGTTGAACACATGAAGCGGCGAATCATGGAGTTGGAGAACTCGGATCTGACGACCGCTGGTGAGAAAACACGGCTTAGATTTCTGGCCATTTTGCGATCAAACTCTTTGATTTTTCCAGCTTCGAGAAACGTACCAGCAGGGCGGCGTGTAGAATTGATTAAATGGAGCAGGCGGCTCCACCAGCTAGGGGCGGTGGGGAGCTATCTAAATTATTTGGCTTGAAATTGTTCGTCCGAGGTGGAACGAAGAATAATTGGCACTTAACTACACTGGCCCAAAAATCCTCTAAACCCGATTAATGGCCGACTTTGGATATATAAAGTTAGTTTATAAAAAGTCATTTTTTAACTGATTTTATTATAAAATAGATGCTATTTGACGTGTAGATAAATGTTTGAATTTTTTTAAAAAATTATAATTTCTAACTATCATTTTTCCTTAATTTTTTGGCAAAAACTCGTGTGAAATAAAGTAGCAATTTTTTTTACAAGGAAATTTGTAATGTTATTCATGATGGAAAAAGCCCTTGATTACAAGTTTTACTAACCAAAAGTGACATTTTAAGTATTGCGACGATTGTTGAGAAAATATAAAGAGGAAAAATGAAGAATTTTAAACTCATGATTTTAAATCTGTTTTACTTGTTTAGGTATTTGTTATTTCAAACTTTTGCATCCATAATGATAATGGGTTCTGCTCAAATATCCAATATTGGTGAGATTTCCAATCCAAAAATTCGTAATTTCCCTTCAAAATCCTCTTGTACTTCAATTGAAACAATCGAACATATGTTATTAATGTCACAACAAAACAATCTATAATCTAAACATCATATTATTTCTTTGAACAACCAAACTAAGCCGTTCAGTTCATCGAGTGGATCCTGCCTAAAGCTTTAATCAACGAACAAATTCTCAACCTCAAAGAGTTAACAGTCAGTGCTTCTTTAAACTCACGATCTCTTCAGGTTTAGCAAACCTTCCACGAATTCTGGGTTGGCCGTCAGCCAGTGCTTTCCTGCAGGCATACTGATATCAAACATTTCGTTAGTCCAAATGTGCGAAAAAACGGTTCACTGTCGTCGCATGTTTAAAAGGGAAAAAGATAGTTTGATTATAAATTCTTACACCCAAAGACACACAATACCAGTCAATATTCGTTTCAGAAGGACACATTTAAATACTAACCTTGATCTTTCGGCCAAAATTTCTCTTGGCCTTCTTATTCCAGTACCTGGACAGCTGTTCCTTGCGAACTTCAGAAACACGAGTTTTCAGAAACCCCAGTGTGGAGTGCAGAAAGGTTATGTTATCATTGCCAATCGTCTGTCATAAAAACTCAGTATCAATGACCCTGCCCCTATCCTGTCGAAGAGGCCAGAAACATCTATACAGGATTCAGTTCATGTAGGTTTTCGTGGAACCAATAGATGCAAGTGGCTGGATCAGTTAACATGGAGCACGGTAAAAGTTATACCATAATACAGTAAAAGCGACCGTGACATACAGGTCCTCGTTTCTTACCAATGTAGTAATAACATGAGCAAAACAAAATTATTTTAATCAAAGTATCAAATAGCATCATTGGCACAACACAAGAATGGAACTGAAGATGGTAAAAAAAAGTACCATGACATCTCCTTCACTAAAAGTTCTCCGGATCCCACAAGCAGCATCAAAGTCAATTACTGGAGAATTAAGAAAATTCAGCCTCGGTGGAGCCTCATGAACGGACTCCATCGACCTTAGGCAACTCGAAATATCATTCTCCTGTAACAGGTTCCCAGCAATCAACTCTTCATTAGCAGTCACCTTTGCTTCGCTCTCAATGACAGGAATATTAAAGATACTGGGGACTTCAGACAAGGGTGCTTCAATTGCTTCTTTTGCCAAAAGATCCCTTTCACATTCATAGAAAACTTTGTCGAGCAGTTGCCCATTCTTGACTGATGATTCGGAATCAGAAACCACAAAAGGTTGAGGGGAAATGGAATCATCCAGAGCAGAAATCATTGGAATGCCCACATTCATTGGATCAAGGCTCATCGATGGTACTTCAATTACTGGTTCAGGAGCTTTGAAGAGATCTCCTGCTCCCCCAAGGTAGTAATCTGATATAGTGGGTGTTTGGATGAGGCTACACGGCATTCCCTTTGTAAAGATTCAGGAAGAAAAAGTTTGCAGCGTCAAGAGAAATCAAGTCTGGTAATATATTTACAGAAAATTTTTGGCTGGAGAAAACATATTGCCCAGCAAACGACAAATTGAGAATAAATGTGGCTCAAAAAGCTTGGGTTTAACCAAAGAATTAATAAATAAATAGAGCTAGAATATGATATCACTACATGGAAGTTCAAGAATTCACATACTTCTAAGTGTATCATAAGAATTTGAACAAAAGAATTCCATATTCAAAACAAACTCCTCAATCCAAAAGCAACTAAGGTGTTCGTCTCACAAAAGATCTACGCTTGTTTTAATCAACATATTCAAAAGTAACATTACACATAAAAAAATTCATTCCATCACAAAATAAAACCAAATCCGTCACTCAAATCACTTTTTCCAGAAAACACAGAGAACAAAGCCCTTGTTTCTTCCATGTTGCCAATAATTGCTTAGAAAATCATAACAATAATTCATTCACCTAATTCTAGAAAAGGCCGATATTTCTTTTCCCAAAATGAAGTCAAAAACAAATAAAAACCCACAAAAGATTAACTCCAAAAACGAACAATTCCAGAAAATCAGAAAGACCCAATTCAAGAAAGCTAACAAAATCCTAAACCATCAACAAAAAGCCCTAAATCTTCGCTCAAGGATACTGACCCAAAAAATGTCGATTGAGCAATGAGAAAAACAAATGGATTATTACCCATGAAGCATTTGGTCTGTGAGAGCACACGAACTCATCAAACTGCATTGATGGAAACATTAGGCCAGTTTCAGCATACATTTGCTGCACTACACTCTCCTTTCTCGCTCCGCTGTGTAAACACACTCAAGAATCGAGACAGATGGAAATAAACACACCGCACTTGGTCTGATTTTTTTAGTTTAAATATATATATTGAAGTAGAAATTATGGAACGAATCGAAGGTCCTTTTTATAGGTGTAGTAAAAAGAGGGGAAACAGCAACAGCCGTGTGAAAAAGAAAAGGTTCAAGATAAGAGAATTCTATAAGGGAATCTTTGCGTTATTCTGAAATTTATCATATCGTCGATAAAAATAATATTTTTAATATAAATTATCTAAATAAAATATATATCTCACAAATTCTATCGTAAGACCATCTCGTCAGAGACGGATGCATTCTAGGGCTGTACTGGGCTGTAGGCCAGACCATTTTTTAATAATTTAGCGGCGGTTTTAATCCGGATCGGCGACGGTTTTAATTGCACCGTCGCTACTAGTGACGGTTTATTCAAACAGTCGCTAATAACAGTCGCTATTAGCGACTGTTTTTTGATAAAGCGACGGTTGTTTCAAAAACCGTCGTACATCAATGTCTTAGTCCAATCAAGTCCCGTCCATTTACAAGGATGAGACCAAATTTATCCTCTGATCCGCCCCACCTCAATTCTACAAAATTTCTCTCCCAAGTCCCAAGCCCTTTAGCGACAGAATAGAATTGCGGACTCCCGAAGAAATCGAATTGCTCATCGGCAAGGCAACAATCCAGGTAAGAATCGGCTATACATTTTTTATTTTGTTTTTTATAGCTTCTCTGTGTGTGATTTGTGGTTTCTTGATTGTTTGTTGTTGAGTGACTATTACTTGTTTATTTGGTTAATAATTATTTTATTCTTGTTTAGGATTATAAATTGAACTATTTCATAATGGAATATCAATCTGCTGCAAAGAAAGGAAAAACATTGATATCCTCTTTCTTTAAGAAGAGAGATCGTCAAGCTAGTGAAGATACTTCAATTTCTACGGTTCTTATAATGCAACATCAATCCAGTGAAAGTCTTCTATTTCCCAATATCCAAATTCCTTCATGTTCCTCTCCTAGAGACGATCATCAGTCTTCGTCTACTTTTATTGAACGAGATCCAGGAAAAAGAAAACAGATATGTGAATATCATGTTAATGTACGAGATGACATAAGACGTTCATATCTAAATATGGGGCCTTATCAACCAGATATGTTGGAGTATCCAGGTACAAAATTTGGAAGCCAGAATCGTCGTTTTCAGAAAAAATGGTTTCAGAAATTTTATTGGTTGGAGTATTCGCCTTCAACAAATAAGGCATATTGTTTCTATTGTTTTCTTTTCCTGAATGATGTTAATTCATCTAATATCTCGGCATTGGTCAATGAAGGATTTGATAATTGGAAAAGGGTAAACCAAGGAGAAACATGTGCTTTTCTTGCCCATATTGGTTCTGCAGCTTCTTCACCTCATACTATGTGTGAGAGAAGGACTGAAAATTTGATGAGGCCCTCACAACATATTGATAAAGTGATGCATGCACAATCTAAAGAGGAAAAAGAGAAAAATCGTCTGTGTTTGAGCACCTCAATTGTAGCTGTTCGTTGGCTAGCACTTCAAGGTTGTGCTTTTAGAGGTAACGATGAATCTCTATCTTCATCTAATCGTGGAAATTTTCTTGAATTGGTGAAGGCTTTTGCAAAAATGAATATAGAAATTGATGAAGTTGTGCTTGAGAATGCTCCAAAAAATGCCCAATATATCGCTCCAGAAATTCAGAAAGAGATTTTACATATTATGGCCAATAGAGTACGACAGATGGTTCGTGAAGAAGTTGGAGATAAATACTTCTGTATTCTTGTTGATGAAGCCCGAGATATATCTAAACGAGAGCAAATGGCCATTATATTGAGGTTTGTGAACAATCATGGGATTTTGACAGAAAGATTTTTTGCCATCAAAAGTGTTAGTGACACTACCTCAATGAATTTGAAAAATGAGATATCAAATGTTCTTGTTCATCATGATCTCCATGTTAAGAAAATCAGAGGCCAAGGATATGATGGTGCTAGCAATATGCGTGGAGCGTGGAATGGACTTCAAGCATTATTTCTCAAAGATTGTCCCTATGCATACTATGTCCACTGTTTTGCACATCGTTTACAACTGACATTGGTTTCTGCAGCTAAGGATGTTAGTGTTATTTGGGAATTCTTTTCTCATTTGGACAATATTGTTAATATTGTCACTTCTTCTACTAAGCGCATTGCTGAATTACATACTGCACAGAGAAATGAAATTGAGTATATGTTGTCAATTGGAGAACGTGATTCTGGAAGTGGTGCAAACCAGATTGGTAATTTGCAACGAGCAGGAGCTACTCGTTGGAGTTCTCACTATGATTCGGTAAAAAAGCTTGATAGGTATGTACACTGCAACTTGCAAAGTTTTTGAAGTTCTCAGTGATTATTCTCCAAATGGAAGAGTTAAGGCTGAAGTTCGGGGGATTTACAGAAACATGGCAAGCTTTGAATTTGTGTTTATTTTGCACTTAATGCATAAAATTATGAGAACAACAGATACTCTTTGTCAAATTCTTCAAAGAAAATCTCAAGACATTTTGACTGCTATCACATTTGTCACTACTACCAAAACTTGCCTTCAAGAATTTAGAGAATGTGGGTGGAATGAATTTCTTCAGGAAGTTAAAGTTTTTTGCTCAAGAAATGAAATTGATGTACCTGACCTTGATTGTCTATATAAGATTGGACGTTCCTGTCGGCAAACTACAATAGAACATCATTATCACTTTGATGTTTTTAATGCAGCAATAGATTTCATTTTGATGGAGTTAAATACTCGGTTCAATGAGTCATCGGTGGAACTTCTTTCTCTTAGTACAGCTTTAGATCCTAAAAATTCATTTGACTCATTTAACAGTGATGATATTTGCAAGCTTGCGAAGAAGTTTTATCCTGGAGATTTCACAGATCAAGAAATTGTTGCTTTGGAGTATGAATTGATACATTATAAACTTGATGTGATGCAGAATTTAAAGGTTTCTACTTGTTGAGTTGTGTCAGCAATTGACCGAGAGTGGACGGTCAAGTGTTTATGTTATGTTGACTAGATTGATTCATCTTGTTTTGACATTACCTGTGTCTACTGCCACTACTGAGCGGGCTTTTTCAGCAATGAAGCATGTGAAGACGGCACTTCGCAATAAAATGGAGGATGACTTTCTTGCCGATTGTTTGACACTCTATATTGAACGAGATTTAGCTAAACATATTGATGTAAATTCTATTATTGATGAATTTTATGTTTTAAAATCTCGTAGGGCACAACTTCGTTGAACGATATAATGTAAAAATTTTTTTAATAATATATAACTTATCATATTGACTTCAAGCTCCCCCAACTTTTATTCCTGGATCCGTCCCTGCATCTCGTATGAATTTTTTTATATTTTTTTATATTACAATAGATTTTTATGGATTTTTTAAAAAATTAATTTAAAAAATAAAGTCAATAGTAAAATTTTGCAAAAATAATACAAAACGCCAATATGAACGATGAAACAGAAGCCCTCGCGGCCAAAGGCAACACATGTTGCTATTTTTTTATTTTATTTTTTAAAAAATTGTAATTTTTTTATTTTATTATTATCATTTGTTTTCTACTAGGACTTTGACACATATCTTATTTAATAAAATAAAATTTGAGATCTCATATAAAAAATGCGAGTTAAAACTTATAGTAGGTCTCTTGTGAGACGGTCTCACGAATCTTTATCTGTGAGACGTGTCAATCTTACCGATATTTACAATAAAAAGTAATACCCTTAACATAAAAAGAAATATTTTTTTTATTGATGATCCAAATAAGAGATGCGTCTCACAAAATATGACTCCTGAGACCGTCTCACACAGATTTTTGTCAAACTTAAATTCAATAATTCAAAAAGATAGGTAACCTTTTAAGTATGGGGAAAGACATTTAATGAATTTTTTAGTCCAAGTTTTATTTATACTTGTACCCTTAACCTAAAATATATGGTAGTATTTGGCTTTATCTTCGATATTTTAAAAAAATATTTTATATACTTTGTTTTTTTCAGTACTTAATTCATTAATAAGGTAGCTACTTTATGCAAGATTGAATATATTGGATTTTAGACACAAATGAGATTTGACTTTTCAAGAAGATCAAAATGTAAAATCTCATTACATTCATTTAAAATCTCCTGTTTTTAAAAATCATATCCAAAACTTTTTACGGATGAGGTAAATGTGATCGAATTTTCACAACACAGAGATTAAGAAGTATGTTTTTTGTGAAACGGTCTCACGAATCTTTATCTGTGAGACTGGTCAACTTTACCTATATTGACAATAAAAAGTAATATTCTAAGCATAAAAAGTAATAATTTTGCATGGATGACCCAAATAAGAGATTTGTCCCACAAAATATGACCTGTAAGACCGTCTCATACAAGTTTTTGCCGAGTTTAAATGTACTTAATTTTTTTAAAACGAAAGATCTACTAGTCTATTAATATTTTTAAGAGGTTTTACGTAAACTTTTCGACAAAGGATCTAGGGCTAATAGCCCGCTAAACAATATGTGTCGAAAGAGCTCGCAACATCGATAAAATCTTAAATTCGAAATACGTATAAAACTCTATCCTAAATATATTTTAAAAAAACTATAATAATCATATGTCATTTTCGCGCCTACAATACAAATATGGAATATACGTTTTGTCAAATTCTCTAAAGTGGGAAAAAAAATATAATTTTATAATATGTTGTGCTTTCATATAGTGGACGGCGGATTCTGTGCTCACATCCTTCTTCCACGTTATTTACGTTCATGTTTGTTATGCTTGGGGATATCAATGGGTCCGGAAAACCCAGACCCATAATGGACATGCATGTATGGGGTGGGTTTGGACATATTAAATGGGTCATGAGGTGGGTCTCGGGTCCAATTTTTCAGACCCGTCCGGATATGGGACGGGTCATGGGTCCTATAATACCCGTCCCATATATATGTGTATATAAATATTTTAGGGTTTTAGTTTTATTAATTTTCATTTTTTTTAATATCTCACCTCAACCATAACGATATTAATTATTCTTATGTCAACTGTTGTATTTGAATCTGCTTTTAGCAATAGTGGAAGGATAGTTGGTCCTCATCTTAGTAGATTAAATATTGTCTACTCGCTGATTTTATATTGATCTTTTTAAATTATATTATGACTTATTTTTGGGGATGTCAAGATTTTTTTGGAGAGTTAGTAACTCTTTTTTTTATGTAATTCTTTATGTCGTGAAATATTTTGTTTGTTATTATTAAGTGTGGTCGAAAACATTAATTAATTTTTCACAATGTTGTATTTAGAGGCTTGTCTGTTTCATAATTCAGTCATGTGAGAAGAAAGATTACTTTTTTATTTTAAAAAATTCGGGTCTCATGGGTCTCACGGGTCTACCCGACTCCGTTTCGTATTCGAGATGGGGTGGGTCCGAAGAATATTTAACCGGGGTGGGGCGGGTAATGGGTCAAAGTTTTTTTCATGGAGAGGATCTTGGGTTTAGCCAAACCTTGCCTCATACCGGTCCTATTGATATCTCTAGTTATGCTACTCAATTTCTGCAATACGCAAATAAAAATATACAGCTGTATCGATAAATATTATATATAAATAATTATTTCCACTCGGATAGGCCAGGTAATATTTGGAATTATTATTGAATGTTTCTTTATTTTTTTCTTAAAAAAAAAAGTTACACTGAAATTATTGAATGTTTTTTTTTTCTTTAAAAAAAAAAGTTACACAGAAGAGTGGTAGATTTTTAGGATGTGATTCTTTTAATGTCACCCAATATAACATTTTAGCAAGGCATCGTATAGTTTTGTTTATAGCAAAACTTGTAATATCATTTCCAAACAAAAGAAGTTTGGTGATAAATAGCAAAAGAAGTCAGTGAATCTGCAATGACATTCGCTGTATTTCAAATATAATTTAAAGTAGTTTCGTCATGTCGACTCAAAGATTACAAGTTTAAGTGCTATCAATAGATAGTTGGTTGTGCACTTGTGTTTATTAATATGTGATGCTTAGATATTTAGTACCATGGGATGCTTATTCGCATATTATCAATGTAAAAGGTCATATTATAATATAAATGCTTAGAAAAATTATAAATTTATTATGATTAGTTGACATATTTTGGTTTTAATAATGTAATTAGTCAAAGTTTGATTTTTTTTTTTGGTGTTTTGGTCTCTTTTTTTTTTTTCTCGAAACTACTAAATCAATCGAATATGATTTATTTGAGAGTAATCCTCTCTTACATGAAAAGAATGAAAATCATATTATCACATTAAAATATATCTGATAGAAAAACAAAACAAAAAAAAGCAAAATAAACATCAATACTTTAAAATGGGAGGAAAATGGTTTGACATTCCTTTTATTTATATATATTTTTCATGTGTATAATATAAATTTTATTTGTAACATGAGTTACAAATAAAAAAATCAATCTCAAGTAAATAATATCGAGTGGATTTAGTAATTTTGGGAAAAAAAAAAGTGTGGATAAAAATACACGTGTTTCAAGGGAAATATGACAAAATAATCTAAACTTGTCATCCAGCTATTAAAGCATGGAGATGGAATATGTACGGAAATGGGAATATGAGCCATGCGCCCATGCTTTCTTTAGCAAAAAGAAAGTGGAGTTTAGGGGCCACTTTGCAATTGATTGACGGGAGTTCCTTATTGGACACTCGTACAAACTTTAGCTTCCGTTTTAGGAAATTTCGATAAATATTGGGAAAAGTATTTATTTTTTCAAGTCGAAATATAAAATTATAGAATAAATTATGTTTGAAATTAACGGTGCAAGATGTCACACTCCACGTTCAGTCATGAAATATTGGTGAACACAGAAATTGTCACGACGAGAGTCGAAAGGAGAAATTGAATACTTGTGAAATTAAATATTGAGCCGTCAAAACCAGATTAAAATTGGGCCGATGTATTCAAATTTCTGCCATCTTATTCAATATAGTAAAATATTAAAAATAAAAAATATAATAGAATATCTTTATAATTAAATATTTGTTTTTTGGGGCCGTGTAGATTCGCCAACAGGTCCTTTACAAAAACATTTTTGTCAATTTTGAATGTGACATGGTGATTGGTTAGATAGGGAAATAAAGCTAAAGGAGCAGAAGGGTTAATATCATCATGGTTGGGAATTGGTAATGAGATAATGACTCTTTTTTTCCTTTCCCCAAAGTGAAAATGATGGATTTATTGGCGACGAAACCAAATGTGCAATATATATATATATATATATATATATATATATATAGGTCCAGAGAAGAACAAAGAAGCCACATTTCAATGTGCGTCTAGAGATGTAAACAATTCAAACCAAACCAACAGTTTGAGCTTGACCCGTTTTAGTTTGATAGAGACTCGAGTCGATTTGAGCTTTTATCATTAGGCTCGAGCCCGAATTGTCTAAAAATCACTAAACTAACAAAAAGCTTCGAGGTCGGCTCGTTAAAAACTCCTTTATCATGTTACTCAAGTAGGGCTCGAGCTCGAGCTTGATTCTTTAATAGCTCGTTTATCATGTTTACCAAGTCTGGCTTGAGCTCGGCTCGTTTTCGAGATCTTAAAACATACAGTTGAGCTCAAATTTGAGTTTGGTAAAGATTAAATATATATTTGTGAACTAATTTTAAATCACAAATAAAAATGTAAATTTTAGTAGTATTTATATTTTTATTTATCAACTCAACAAATAAGTCAAGCTCGAATTTACGAGCCACTTAAACAAACCGAGTTGTTCGCGAGCTTATTAAGGAACATGTTTGCAAGCTCACGAGCCGAATATCCTTAGATTTGAGTTGTGTTTTATTAAATTATCGAGTTCGAAATCGAGATTGAGTCATGATTAAGAAACGAACTCAAACGAGTTTTTATCGAACCAATCTTCGAATAACTCGCAAACGATTTAATTTGGTTCTTTTATATCCTTGTGTGCATCCTTTCTATGTTGCTTCAAACATTGTAGAAGTAGACTTTGGAAGGGACACCCTACCTGTAGTTTGGAAGGTCCATTTCAATATTCAGAACAAGATCAACTTTTATGTGCGGAAAGCCATCTACGCTATTCTCCCTCCCCGAGCATACTTTCAATGTTTGATGGCATTGTTCCCGGGCCAAATACGTGTGGTTCGAATCAGCTATCTGCTCCCTTTTGTCACGCTTCAAAGGCCATAATTTCATGGGACTTTGGTGTTGAGTTATTTTTAATGGATCGGGTGATGATGCATGTATTTTTTCCATGGTTTCCAGCTGGCCAGAAATGATTTTGTTTCCAAGGACGAACTTCATCAGCTACAGAAAGTAGTTTCTCATGCCAGTAGTTTATGGAGTCAATTCTTAGTTTGCCAAGCAGTGACAGGCATCTCGGATTCAGGCAACTTCCTGGACTGTGCCACCATCAGGTTTCGTCAAGATTAATGTCGATGCAGCTGTTTTTCGAGATTCCCGGTGCATTGGAGTTGGGGTGATCAAGGCGTGGTTAAAATGGCTCAAGCATCACACTACAAGTGGCCAATGTCACTGGAAACTGATTCATATAATGTTGTTGGCCTCAATTTCTCATCCAAGTGATCATGCTCCAGAAGCCTATATTGTGCCATTTATCACCCAAGCTATCTCGCAGCAACATCATCTTTCAATGGTTTTGTGTCGAAGCCGCACATGTTCGTTCTTGTTTCCTATAGTTTATCGAAAGGGGAGGGGAGTCTTTTGTTTTTTTATGACTTTCGTTTCTCAACCCCTTTGTAAAACATATATCATCGCTTAGTCCTTTTATGGGCTAAGGGGTCAAATAATATTTTTTTCAAAAAAAAAATAGAAGTTAAGGGAATATAAAATGGGTAGTTCTCTTGTGAGATGGTTTCACCAATTTTTATCTATGAGACGGGTCAACCCTATCGATATTCACAATAAAAAATAATATTCTTAACATAAAAAATAATATTTTTTCATGGATGACCTAAATAAAAGATCCATCTCACAAAATACGACCTGTGAGACCCTCTCACATAAATTTTTGTCATATAAAATAAATAAATGACCTACAAAATTATTTTGCAATTCCAATAATTAACACCACTTTTTTTTTTGGTTTTGACGTCCTAATTTTTGATACAATTCAAGATCACTATCGGAATTTAATCCAAAATGAAAATCATTAAAATATGGATTTATTAATTTTTTTAATGCATTTACATCCATAATTTTTTTATTTATATTTTACAAGAATTAGTCCCTCGATTATCATGAATCAATTTTATAAGACGAATATAACTCATTTCAATCCATAAAAAAAATATGGCTATTCAATTTTAAACACAAAAGATTTCCTCGAAAAGTTTAAATTAACGTGATTATCTATACTCTCCCCAAAGTTGACTTTTGACATTATGTACCTCCTAAGTTGACTTTATTCTCTAGTACTTTTTTTTTGCTTGAGAATTTGTACCGTACAGTATTGAAATAATTCAATAATTGTTGAGTACGTTATGAGACAATGTGAGACAGGTCAACTCTATCGATATTCACAATAAAAAGTAATACACTTAGCATAAAAAGTAATATTTTTTTATGGATGACCTAAATAAGATATCCGTCTCACAAAATACGACCCGTGAGACCATCTCACACAAGTTTTTGCCATAATTCTTTAATTATAAGACACAAATATCTCATTTTTTCCCAATCATGTAACATTTAAAATTAAACAATTTTTAGTTGAGTTTTTTGTTAAATAAATATAATGAATTTCAAATCTTTATTTAATGGAATAAATATTAATATTGGATGTACTAAACAAAAGGCATAATTTTCCATTAAAATTCAAAATTTTCATCCCTATATGAAAACTGTTCGAATTGTTTTAGCAAGCTTGTGTCCTCTACAAAATATTTGCTAAAGTTCTGGGAAACCGAATGAAACCTCTCCTCAACAAAATAATCTCAGAATTCCAATCAGCTTTTATCAAGGGGAGATCGATCACTGACAATATAGTGGTAGCATTTGAGATTATTCACTACCTCAAAAGAAAGACCAGAGGAAAAGAAGGGATTGTGGCACTAAAACTAGATGTAAACAAAGCATATGATCGCTTAAGATGGGATTTTCTGGAAAAAACATTGACAAGACTCGGCTTTGATAGAAAATGGGTGAATCTTATCATGCTCTGCATCTCATCAGTCTCTTATTCGGTGCTTATAAATGACAGAGTGGTTGGACCAATTCAACCTCATCGAAGATTACGCCAAGGATGCCCGTTATCACCCTATCTCTTTATTCTATGTGCACATGGCTTATCCTCGCTGATCATTGACGCGGAAAGACGGGGAGCCATCCATGGATGTTATGTTAGTAGAGGCGGACCAACCATTTCTCATCTACTATTTGCCGATGATAGTCCCCTCTTTTGTAAAGCGAAGGAGGAAGAATGTGGAATCTTGAAGCAACTACTGCAGGATTATGAGGAGGCCTCAGGACAGTCTATCAATTTTGCAAAGTCTGGTATCATGTTTAGCAGCAATCTGACCCGAGAAGAACAACAAACCTTATCAAACATCTTTGGGATTACAAAAGATATGCGAGCTGGAAAATATCTCGGATTGCCTTCGCTCATAGGAAAAAATAAAAGAGAAATATTCAGCTACCATAAAAGACAGACTTTGGAAATGGATTCACAGCTGGAGAGGCAAATATTTATCTAAAGCAGGAAGAGAAGTCCTGATTAAAGCGGTTGCCCAAGCCCTCCCTTCTTACTGTATGAATGTATTCCTATTACCAAAATCCACCATTGATGAACTCCAGCGAATCATGAACTCGTTTTGGTGGGGTTCTCGGCCAGATGGAAATCGAGGTATAAAATGGCTAAGCTGGGAGCGCCTCTGTACTAGAAAGATTCATGGGGGAATGAGCTTTAGAAACTTGGAATCATTTAACTTAGCAATGCTGGGTAAACAAGCATGGAGCCTAATCTCTAAACCTATGTCTCTCATGGCTAGGGTCCTAAAAGCGAAATACTTTCCCAACTCGAGCTTTTTGGAGGCTTCGCTTGGCCACAATCCTAGTTATATCTGGCGAAGCCTGTGGAACTCTAAGTTTATCATGCATAAAGGGATCCGCTGGCGAGTGGGAGATGGGCATAATATTCGTGTATGGAAGGACCCCTGGCTACGTGATCCACATAACTTCTATATTGAATCTCCTCCAGCAATGGCCACAGAAACTATGACAGTAAAAGATCTCATCAATCCCTCCACTCAATAATGGGATATAGAACTGCTACAAGGTCTATTATGCAATCGAGATGTTAGAGAAATACTGAACATTCCTATGCACTTGAACACTGAAGAAGACAAATGCATATGGCATCATGGGAATAATGGTAAATACTCTGTACGCTCAGGATACAAAATTTCCCAAGAGATCCTAGTGGGGAGTGAAGAAAATAAGATCCAAGGAGAGTGGCAGAAGCTGTGGAACCTAAAAATCCCACCCAAGGTAAAGACGTTTCTATGGCGTACAGCTAGGGATGTTTTATCGAACAGAGGAAATCTCCAAAAGAAACACATAACAGTACCAATTTCGTGTGTTACTTGTGGAAGTGAGTGGGAAAATTCCTGGCACCTCTTCATTTTCTGTCCACTTGCAAAACACTGCTGGGAGATTATCGGTATGTGGCATCTCGTGCTATCCTTATCAAATGAGGCAGAAGGCTTTGTACAATGGCTATTCCAAATCCTTAGTAAGGCTCCGGAAACTGCAATGGAAAAAATTGCAATGGTGTTATGGGGTATATGGAGAGCTCGCAACGAGGAACTATGGAACAAGATATCGAATACAGCTCATCAAGTTGTTGATTCAACGATGCAGTTACTATTTGATTGGAAGGGGGTGTGTGGCATTGAGGGATCAAATGAAGCTAATAGGCAACAGTCCAACCAGTCTTATACTTGGAAAAAACCACAAGCACCAACTTTCAAATGTAATGTAGATGCAACATTACAGAATGAAAGTAGAAACACAGGAATGGGAATGGTGCTTCGAGACTCCATGGGCTCCTTCATAAGCGCCAGAACAAATGCCATCCCAGGCCTAGTGGAAATCAAAGAAGCTGAAGCAATGGCCTTCAAAGAGGCTCTCAGTTGGGTGGATGACATGGGCCTACAAGAGGTAACATTTGAATCAGACTCTAAAGCGGTAATCGATGCATTTAATTCACGAAGAGAGGATGATTCAGAATTTGGTATACTAATTTCTGTGTGCCGAGTAATCCTTCGTCAACGACCATCATACAAAGTCTGCTTTACACGACGACAAGCAAATCTTGCAAGGGCATCTTGTTTCCATGCTCGTCCCATGATCTGGATTCTACCGCCAGATTCTATTATTGATGTTTTGCATGAAGATTGTAATAACTCTTATTCGTAATAAATTAATTAATTTTGTCAAAAAAAAAAAGATAATATTTATATCGGTTTCAACTTACGAATTAATAATTTCAATAAATTAATAAAAGAGTAATTTTTCAAAAAACTTTTTGTTTGAAACTATGGCCATATCAATATCATAAATTAATAATTATATAAACTTGCATACATAACTAAGACAATTTAGCAAAATATAATTATATGATTGTTTATTTTTTCATTAACATTTGATTCTATTGTTATTTTTGTTTATACGATTAATTTTATTTGATTAGTCAATATAATAAATATTATTTGATTATAAAAAAACAATGACATCACTTACTTATTTTTATAAGTATACATATATATATATATATATATATATAATGAAATTTTTATATATTATCTCAAAGAATATGACACAACGTCACTAAGTTGGTTTTTCGGATTATCCGAGGCTAGAGTTCATTTACTTTTATTTTCTTCTTTCCATTTTATGAAATTATATAATAGATGAGATTTGATGTCAACTTTTTGTATGTTTGATGTTCCCAAAGGGGCTTGAGGAGAAGGGGAGTGAATGCCCCTCCTGTCGTGAGATTATTTCGAAGAAAAAAGAATCTGAATGAACTCCAAGGCACTTTTACAACGTTTTATTTAAGAAATTTTTTCTCTCTCGTTTTAGTTATATGGATACGAAAAATTTCTCCCAGGATACAATAGAGATTTTTTGAATTTTTAGGTGACTAAATCAAATCAGAATCTGAATGCTTTTCTGATGTTATATATATATAGAAATGAAACATTGATTCAGAGCATGATCTTTCAATCTTCGGGGCCATTCTCGAGTTCCAATTCGCATATGATTTCCAGCATAATCACCCAACCCAAAGGCCTCCACAGTATGTTATTGCCTTTCGTGGCACGATGATCAACTCAAAAAACAGGGCGGAGGATTTAAAGCTCGATCTTCAGTGTGTTCTAAGTGACCTTCAAAACAGCACACGTATTCATAATGCAATATAAACAGCACTGGAAATCGTCTCTAGAGTCGGCCTAGGTAACGTATGGTTGACGGGACATTCTTTAGGATCATCTATGGCGCTGATAATAGGAAGGGAGTTGGCGAAAAATACGGGACCCCATCTGGAAACATACCTCTTTAACCCTCCGTTTATATCTCTTCCAGTAGAATGGATACAGAACGAGAAGTTGAAGCACGGGTTGAGGTTTGCAAACAGTGTCATCACGGCAGGACTGGCTATGGTGGCTAACGGGTATCATAGCCAAGATTCTGCCGAAAAACACCCATTTATCTTGTTATCTTCGTGGGTTCCTTACTTATTTCTCAATCCTTAATTTTGATCCTATTTGCTGTGAGTACATTGGATATTTCGAGCATAGAGAGAAAATGGAATTAATTGGTGCAGGAAAAATAGGAAAACTAGCCACACAGCATTCAATAAGAAGCATTGCATCAGCTGGCAGAGAAAATGATTTTGAAGCAATACATCTTATTCCTTCGGCATATTTGACCGTAAACTCAAGCAGTGCTCAAGGTATCAGGCAAGCTCATGGGGTTGAACAATGGTGGAAACAAGAATTGGAGTTCAAGTGCAATTTATACTATTATAAATAATGTTTGACGGATTTCCCATCAGAAGCCAAGGTTTCTCAATTATTGATTCTGGTTTTGAAGTTCATTTCACCGACCATTCATGCTAGCTCTTTGGAAGTGGGGTTAAATACAGAGCCCTACATCACAAATTCATGTTATTTCCTTTGTTCTTCCACAAGTTGAAATAATCATATGCTACCAGATAATTGTCTTCTTCCATATTTTGCTCTGATGCAGGACATTCTGCAAGGGGTATATATTTTCTAAACCAATTATGCATATCATTGTATCACGTAAATCAATTGCTCAGTTACTTTATGCAGGGTATGTTTCATGTGATCTAACAAAGTGTATATATGATGAACATAATGGCTTCCTTACAAGATGTCACCGCATGATAATCGGGTCGTTTCACGTGACACCCTTCACTCCATCGTGCACACGATTTCATGGACTCGCCATAGCACAACATGTCTAGGGCACATGATATGTTCTTTGTATCGAACTTATATGGATAATATGGTCACCAACGTTAGAGAGCATGCTGGCAACAAACATAGAGAGGGAAAAGATCAAGAAGCGATGGCGCAACAACTGTTGAGTACTTATGACAACTTGATTGGATCTTAAATATTTGGGAAACCGAAGCCATCAACTAGTTAGTAGCTACTTAGATATGTTGTTAATAAGCAAAAGTTATGTAGCATGTACAAAACTGTTGAGGTTCAATGATTATTTCTATTCGACAGGACAATCGTAATATGATGTTTAAGCTATTATACTGTTTTAAAAGTTGGAGTTGTACTGTTACCATCTGCTCGACCTGGCAAAAGGTTGGATCAAACCCTGACCCGAACCGGAACCGGCTCAAAGTCAACGGGTCAGTTAACCGGGTCAACAGTTTTTACTTGAAACCATGAGCGGAACCGCCCTAAGGCGATCCGGTTACGGTTTACATGTGTAAAGCCTATCAACCCACCTATTTGGACAAGTTCAACCGGCCGGGTCTATCAATTCTTTTAATATTTTAAATGAAATGCCAAGATCGATTGATCAAGTGACCATTGTCAACTTGTCGGGTCAATCATTCATTCTTTCTTTCTTTTTTCTAAAAAAGATTGTTTAAATCAATAGTACGATTTTGTGGTCGTTGATGGTCAACAGCCACGATGACATGGCCATTGTGTAACGGTCGACCTGTTGGGTCTGCCCAAACCCTGGACCCGGATCGACGGGTCGATCGTTGCACAAGATTCTAAGAATCCCGTTTGTGTGTTATGAGATTTTCAAGATTCTAAGAGTCATATAATCCATATATATGTTGGGAATTCAATCATAGTTGTGCATTAAAAATACACGAGGAAGATTAAGAGTTAATAAGATAAAATAATGTCTACATCGGTATGAAGTTTTTTGAATAAAGTCCAACGAAAATCAATAAAGATTTAGGTCCAAATTAAAAAATATCATTATTGAGATATGTGACTTCAATTATCATAACAATATATTTTTGTTTATTAGGCTCTAGTTAAATTAAATAATTGAATAAATATGGGTTGTGCATTATTTCATGGGACTTTAATTTTGTTTTAGTAGAGTGATGAACTCGTACAAAATATAAATTGGCTATAATGTGTTGGATATGAAACAATATTATAAATATGTAAATCAAATCTAAAATTATATTACTAATAGGTCTGCTCAAGTTAATTAATTATTTAACTTCAGTATAACTTGATTGATTTGATTCATAAAATGTAAAAACATTTATACAAGTGACATAATTGGAACAATGTATCAACCGTGGTAAGTTAATATAAATTGAAATTACAAAATTTTAACACTATATTACGGATATTGACTCCGAAAAGGAATATTTATTTGCCCAATTAAAACTTCAGTTGTTTTGAAAACAAAATTTAATTGTTAAAATATAATATAATGTTTTTATATTTAAATTCAGAGAACAATAATGATATAATAAAATTTAAAATATTAATAAAAAATGAAATTTAGTTCTCTTTATCATTATTAGTATGATAGCCAGATTGGTATCAAAAGTTAAAAATAAAAACACAGATTAAAAAATATATAAAAATTAAGAATATTAAAAAGATAGCATAATTGAGGAGTTTGACTCTTGTGAGACGGAGCTTACGAATCTTTATCTGTGAGACGGATCAACTCTACCGATATTCACAATAAAAAATAATATTCTTAGCATAAAAAGTAATACTTTTCATGCATGACCTAAATAAGAGATCCGTATCACAAAATACAACTCGTGAGACCATCTCACACAAGTTTTTGCCATAATTGAGTATATGTTGGTTGATATATCGATTTAAACCCTGTAACAAAATCATGGTTATATATCTGCTAAACTGGGTATTTATCAAACATAAATTACCCTAAAATTTGAATACACACACTCTGGTTATCCAATCGAATCACAGAATAGCATTGGCGCACACCAGAAATTCAACTAAAATGTACAGGAAAAATATAGGTGAAGGACGGTCACCATGCTTCCAAGCCATTTTCTTGAATACTCATTCTATGTGATCATCTTGGAGTAGATTCCCATCACGCCTGATGCTGATTACAATACAAAGGAAACTCAGTTTTTGGTCATGATAGTTACAAATACAAAGGAAGCAAAAAGAGTATATATTTTATTGGCTTTTCATCAAGAGGGACTGAGGGAGACAGCCAAGAAAACCATAAAAGTGTGTAGAGCACGATCGAGTCATTACCTGCGCTGCATAAGACGAGCTTTGTGCAAGAAACTGGACAAACTCTTGTTTCTTTTTTTCATAATTGAATCTTGCGAGATCTAATAGTGACTGCTCTATCTGCAGATCACCCATAATTCTGGTTTTTTCCCATTCTGTCTCCTTCAAACGATTTTCGATCTCGAAATAGTTCACAGGCATGTTGAATCTATCGGAGCCATTTGGGAACATGACATCCATCTCTCCCCTTCAATTAGAGAAATTCCAATTTTAAAACATGCAGGGATTAATTGATACTTGATAATTAAATCCAAATATAAATGGATAAAACATTCTCCACATCAATCCTTACCTTCGTTTGAATAAGGAAAAGCGAAATATGGATATTGGTTACGTAGATTAAATCGATAAATCAATTACTCGTGCATTAACTTTAAGCCTTGCTTCTTACCGCTGTTGACCCATATCAAACACCCCAGGGCTTTTAATGACACCTCCATCCAGAGATACAGCTCCATTTGATATAAAAGGGAGAGCCTTAAGCATGTCTTCCCTTGATCTGTATACTTGCAAATTGGAAAAGAGGTTATAGAATAGTGACTCTCTTAGGTTGTGTCCATCACTTGAGATACCATTTAAGTAGGTGCTGTCGATGGTGATCATATTGACAGCAAATCCAAGAAACCCAGGAGGAATTTCCCCGTTGAGGAATCTTGGCTTTAAAAGATCAAGCCTCTGTTGAGGGTCATCATCAATAAAGTCGCCAACATATGGTCTAGACATACACAAAAGTGAGCATCAAAAAAGAGGTAAATTTTAAATGAGACCTGGTTTGATCATAACAGCAAAACACCCACCTTAGTTTTTCAAGACAAATGATAGCGAAATCGACCATCCAAGGGTCTGCCACTAGATACTCCAAGGGCACAAAGACCCAAACTTTTATCTATTAAACCTTGTCTGTTGTATGTTTCCAGGACTTTGACACCCTCATAGGTCTTGCAGACAATTGCTAACATTGTATCCAGGCCGAGATACTCTGAAAGAAGCCTAAGCCCCATAATTAAATAGCAAATAAGTTAGCCAGATTAGGATTAGTAGTCAACCGTTAGTTCACTCACTTTCTTAAATTAAATTTACAAGTGTGCTATCCACAAGGAGTAAATTTACATCCAACTGCTGTTAAAGCACAATTAATATGGCTGCAGTGGCAACTTGCAATACATAGTAGTGCATACTCCATTGCTAGAAGAAGTAAAACACGAGACTGCCATATTTAGATGTTATTGTCCAAAGATACTAAATAATACATAAAATATATTACTGCTGCTTAAATAAAACATAATAAGTAGTATCATACGAATTTGTGAGTACATCCAAATAAAAATTGGAGCCAGTAGTATATTTGCAAGAAGGAAATAGTGGAACGTCGGAAAAGAATTGAAGCCACCTGCTAAGGTTACCATCATCAACCATCCCAAGTGTAGCAACAATGCCGAGGACATCTTTTGCCAATGTTAGGTAAGAAGCTTGAGTTTCAGGTTGATTTTTCATTCTATACCACAATGCAGCTGCAGATCCCTCATGTTTAAGAATATTCTGTATGATTTTCTTCTCATTATGAGAAGGGTCTTCCTTTTTCATTGAGGAACTCATTCGATACTTCCCAATAGTGACTAGAAGAGCAAGTATTGTTAGAAAAAAAACATAAATAAACAAAATACCATCAGAAAAGAGATATGATTAAGTTTTCGAGACGAAATAAACAAAGAATGAAGAGATTGAGGTTAAGAAAACATCTTAGCAGTACAAATTTCAAGAAATAGCTGTAAGGTAACTCATTCATCTCTAAAATATATTCTAGATATGTGACTATCAGCTTAATGCACCAAGAGTTTGTTCCTCGTGATTTAAAAATACCATTACATCCAAATGGCAATATGGACACCATAACAATTCATTTTCTCCTTCTAAAAGATGGGTGTGCAGCACAACCACATAACTCGACAGATTGGAATACCAATTATGAAAATGCACATACCTTGCACGTCCACAATTGATTCCTCCAATTTGTTATTACGATGCTTCAAATATTTAACATTGTCTTCATGATGCTTGATTTTTTGACCCAGCTCCAGCATATCATCTTGAAGTTTCTGCAAACTATTACATCAACTCCGTTTCACATTAATTAATATCTTGTCATCGAGGTGACTCATAGAAGATCTTTTGATAGACAAATACTCTTATCGATTAAAAGGAAAAGGAAAACTAAATTTGAGTATCAAGCAAGTCATATGCACGAACCATCTAAAGGTGGCGGTAAAAAATCTAAGAATTTTAGGGACAAACCTTAGAATGGTTTGCAGTTGATTCAGCGATCTGAATAAGACCTCCATTCTGGATATCGTCCCTTGAAATCATATATGGGGAATTTTGACCAACATGTGTCAGATCAGAGACGACTAATGCCCTTGAGTTATTTGATAGCTGGTATTACAAATGAATAACAAACGAACCACAGCCTCAGATATCATGTTCCAAGCATTTGCATTATAAAGAGCGAATTATAGGAAATAATAATAAAAAATCATCAATAATTTAGAAAAACAGAAATTCAGGTTTGAAACAGAAAAATCTTTATGCTTATTTGCATCCTTCAACAAACCAGACTCCAATCCAGGACCAGATAAATTTAATAATTCCCAAAGCAAAGATTGACCAAATCAAAACATCCAATTTCAACAAAAGTAACATGCTGAAATCCTTTAGACAAACATATCGTACTACTGTAGAATAATGTTTCATCTCACATTCACAAATTGCAATTTTAACCTTTTGGTTTTCCCTTTAACCGTTGCAAAAATGATGCCTGTAAAGAACTCAAGCATAATAAACACCAAATTTGGAGGTCAGGAAAGACATTTATTCATCCAATTTTAGCTGTGACACATTTTTTTTATGGTCTAGATATCACCCTCGTTTGTATACTTTCACTCAATGCAGAAAAGTTGCAACTGTCAGTTCACAAAAATCCACCACGACCCTTAGATTTTCCAAAAAAACTAAGTTGTCCAAACAAAAAAATATAACAAAACCACTAAAAACTGCAAAAAAAAAAAAATCATCTAAAATTTTCAAAAGCAAAGGCTGAGACTTTTCCCAGTTTATCTCAACCTATAATCACTCTTCACACTGTAAAACAAAATCAAAGCATATTCACATAAAAAAAAAACACATAAAATTTGGTTAGTCCAAATCCTTTTCGACTAGGAAAAACCACACACATCAGTTTTAACTTTTAAGCATAATCACAAGCATGCACAAGGCTGCCGCCTGATTTCCACAGCAGCTTTCACTTTCATGTGTACGGAAATATCCATAAATGGACCCTAAACCCCAATTTCCACAAAGTTTTGAATGATAAATCACTTTAAAAAAAATACCAATATCATTAAGAATAAAAGAGATAGAGGGACCTGGGTAGGTGGCTCGCCATTCATGGTACTTAGCTGCTAGTCGCCGCCGAGTATCTCCCTCCGTTGAGTGGTTGCTCCGCCAAGAGCTGGCTAGACAAAGTGAAGAGCTGCCATCAGGAAAGGGATCTTTTATACTGCACTTAAAATTAGAATTTTAAATACACAGTGAAGAGCTGCTGCTGCCAACAGGAAAGGGATCATTTAATTATAATTTTTTTTTTTTTTACCTAAGTTTATGTACAAAGAAATAATATTTAATTTCTTTCTTCAACATATATAAATCCTTTTAAATAACTCTTTTGTGAGACGATCTCATGAATATTTATCTGTGACATAGATCAACGCTATCGATATTTATAATAAAAAGTAATAATTTTTGTGGATGACCCAAATAAGAGATCCGTCTCACAAAATACGATCCGTAAGATCGTCTCACACAAATTTTCGTCAATTCTTTTTTTTAAATGTTTTCCCCGATCATTTGAACCATATTGAATTAGTTAATGAAATAATATCTGAATCTGCATTATACTTTTGTTGTGTTCATTAATAAACTCGAATATTTTGAAGATTTTTTCTTAGTATAAAATACGTACTATGATAGCACAAAATATCATTACTTATGAGATGAAATTTAGCATATAACTGTTTTGATTAGCAAAAAAGAGCTAGACCGCGTGCTCCGTCAAATGGTGAGTTAAGACAGGTTGCAGGTCAGTCCGTCTCGACCCATTTAATATAACTAAAAAATGGTTGACTTCATGGAGTTGGTCCATCATACATCACCTAATACATAGGTAGAGTTGAAAATTTCTCAATCGATCGAAATGGGGTTCGGTCGACTCTACCTCTGCGGGCACTTCGAAATGGGGTTTGGTCGACGGGGTCGATCCAACGGCTCGAATTTTTCCGAGTCAATTTTTTTTTTTTACAGGGAGGTGGGCCCTAATCACTCATGTTCATTGCCCGTGCATGCAGCTATTATTTCATCAATTTATCGTAACAGAAAATCAACTCGTATTAACCAATCAAATTTGTTGAATAAATAGTATTTCCGATTCTTTTTTTTTCTCTTGATTCTTTTCCGATCGAGATGTATTTTCCAATTTGTTTTTTGAATTCCTTGAAAATTGGTTGAAACAAACCGGTGGGCATCCCGCCTCGTCAAATGATGAATTGTGACGGGTTTTGGGCCGGCTCATTTCGAGGGCTCTAAATGTTTGGTGTTATTTTTTTATTTTTAACAATAATGTATTTACTAGATGAATTATTGAGCAAATAAATTTGATCCAAATTATGTTATTGTTCCGTAGTGTAAAAAATCTGTTTTTTTTTTTTTTTGGGAAGATGATTTATGTGATTTGATTGATTAAATTTTCTTATAAAGATTAAAACTACGGTGTCTCTTTATAAAATACTAATCATTTATGTATGTGTTGCGTACATATACAATTTGCTAAATACATATTTATAATTTTTTAAATTATAAACCGATGAACTCACTGTTGATGAAATTGTACTTTTGAACAGAAATCCCATGAGTGCTTCAAATACGTGCTAAATTTTGGAGCAATTTGGATTCGACAAAAATTTGTGTGAGATAGTCTTACTGGTCGTATTGTGTGAGACAGATCTCTTATTTGGGTCATTCCATGAAAAAGTATTACTTTTTATACTAAGAGTATGACTTTTTATTGTGAATATCGGTAGGTTTGACCCGTCTCACAGATAAATATTTATGAGATCGTCTCACGAGAGACCTTCTCTTTGGATTTTGGGCATGTTTGGTTCTCTTGCTCTTCACGTGGAAGAAAATTCAATGAGAATAAAATTTGAGACGAATAGCTGCTGACTTCGTGTGTGTATTAATTGTTAATTGGAGATCGATCAAATAGTAATATTATTTTGATGTAATTTGTGGTCATATATAATATAAATATGTTAATATTATTATTATTTGAAACACAACAAAGAAAATAATAACTAGCACACGATGTTCATGCGTTGCATCTTAAGTAACCAAGACACAAAACTAAATGATAGCGTGAACATATTTTTTTTCATTTCATTTTTATCAACTTTATTGATGTATAACAAATTTCATGTCCTTGAAATATAAAAATATCTTAAAACTTAATCATCACTACAAGAAAAATGATTTTCCGCAGCACGTCATCAACAACGTGCATTAAACGCACGCTGCGAATACTACTTTTCACGGCGTGCACCCATATGTGCGTCGTTAATAGTGTTGCACTTGATACTATTAACGGCGTGCATTAAAAACACGCTGCGGATATTATTATTGACGGCGTGCATTGAAAGCACGCTGCGGATATTATTATTGACGGCGTGCATTAAAAGCACGCTGCGGATAGTAACTTGATACTATTAACGGCGTGCATTAAAAGCACGCTGCGGATATTATTATGAACAACGTGCATTTAAAAACACGCTGCGGATAGTATTATGAGCGGATAATATTATGAACGGCGTGCATTAAAAGCACGCTGCGAATAGTAATATCTGCAGCTTGCATTTATGTGTGCTGTTAATAAATTACAAGAAACTGACACCGATTTAAGGTCACATTTAGCGACGGTTTAGAATAAACCGTCGCCGATTTAAATCGGCGACGGTTAATAAATAACCAGTCGTTAATAGATTTAAATCGGACGACGGTTAATAATTAACCGTCGCTAATAGACTTACATCGGCGACGGTTAATAATTAACCGTCGCTAAAAATCGTAAATTCTCTATTTATTCCCGATCTCCGTTCCATTTTTTTCACAACACTTAACATTTTTCTCTACTTACATGATTTTAGTTTCGATTTAAATACCTGTTTTTGTTTCAATTTTTGGTTAATTTTTTAATTGTTAATTAAGATCATGAGTATTTTTTAATTGCTAATTAAGATCATGAGTTGTATTGTATTTTTATAAAAATGTATTAAGTTATAAAAGTTATTTTTTAAAAAAATTTACACAAACTTTAGCGACGGTTTTGGAACTGTTGCGAAATTATAACATCGTCGCTAAATTTTAATATCGTCGCTAAATTAGCGACGGTTTGGACCCGTCGCCCGTTTGCGACGGTTTTGTCGAAATCGTCGCTAATATTTTTTGTTATATGACTATTAACGGCATACTTGTGCACGCTGCAGAAAGTTGTATTAACAGCGTACATATGCACGCTGCCAATAGTTTAACTATCAATAGCATACTCTGCACACCGTTATTAGACTAAACCGCAGCGTAAATCGCACGCCGCCAATAGTGTCAAACTTAAAACGGCTTTCAACTTTACAGCGTGCGTCGCAGCATGCGGATACCTTTCCGCGGACGCATATTGCACGCTGCGGAAAACCCACTTTTCTTGTAGTGCATCCACCATGAGGGTGATGTATTTCATGACAACATGTGAAAAATTATGTTAGAATATTTATGTTTTAGTAATTTAATAAGTTTGCTTATCCAATGGATAATTACATAGTCTAGCTAAACTAAATTCGAAAAAAAAATTGATTATTCATGCGTACATATATTTCCCGAACAGAAATGTTAATAAAAACTCTACCGATTGCTGAAGTGAAACTAGTAGGCAAGCTGATACAAAGGTCGCCAAACATAAGCAGAGCTGAATCAAAAGTCAACTGATAGAGCAGTCTGGCTCGGTAGACCAGTTAGTCTAATCAACAAACATTCTCTAAACATCTTATATTCATTCATAAAGAGCAGAACCCAGTTGATGATCGGATAAAATCTCATATAACAAATTTTTAGTATGTAAAATGTCGAAGCCCTATGCGCACTGCCTGAAATATGCTGTTTGTTAGAAATAACGATGACATGAAACAATGACGTCTGTATTTGTAACAGATTTTTATATTCAAAATGATGACCGTTGCAGGTGATTCCTTTAAATAGATCAGTCATGCATGCTTAAGAACACTCTCATTTTCGCTTAAACATTTCTATCTGTCTAAGAAACGTTCTTCGTTTTCAAAGCAATTTTCGTAGGGGTGGGCATAGTTTGGTTAAAACCGAAATAACCGATCAAACCGAAAAATTCGGTTTAAACGGTTCGGTTTTATCGGTTTTTCGGCCGGTTACGGTTGCAAAATTAAAGAAATTCGATTTTTTCGGTTCGGTTTACGGTTTTGATCATCAGAAAATCGAAATAACCGAACCGACCTATATTATATATTTAACCATAGAGCTTTTTGTATAATGGGCTAATAAATGAACCTTAGTCATGTGACAAGTCCAATATTGACAATCGAAATTTCAAATTTTTATTGAAGCTCATATTGTTAAATGTATTGAGATTTGAGATGCAAAATCTATGTGCATTTTGGAGTTGAAAATTGAAATTTAATGACTGTATATCATTTTATTGAAGAGCTACTGTTTGAAATTGTATTTCAAATTGTTATTGAAGCTTAGATTGTTAAGTCATAAGTGTATTGTAATCGTATATGTTCTATTCATCTACTATCATTTTTTCTTTTATATGTGTTGCATCCATCAAACATCAAGTGATGTATAATTTTATTTCTTAACAAAATATTATAAAACCGTATATAACCGACCATATAACCGAACTGTATTACAAAAAAACCGGACCGAACCGTAATAAAATGGTTTGGTTTTGGACCATATATATTCAAAACCGAAAATCAAAAAACCGAACCATTATAGAGAAAAATCGGACCGAACTGACCAACGCACACCCTAAATTTTCGAGACCCAACTGATCATAACAAGTACATGCTGATATTTTGTATTCTGATCATTAAAAATCAATTTGTACTTCGTATTTCTATTGAGAAATATTTGTAATTAAAAGTAAGAAGTCTTACTTGCTCATTTTGTTAAGTTTGTGTGAGATACTAAGAGTTCTAGTTAGGCAATGTAGAAAGTTATGTTGAATTGGGCAATTTCAAAGTGTTTTAGTGAATCCTTCTGCAATGAAGAATGGAAGACGTAAAAATATTGAAATCTCCGAACATCTAGAAACAAATTCGTATCATTTACTTATCAGTTACTCTGTTTTAGCTTCATACTTGATAGCCAAATTGTTCATACACTTAAAGTCATTTTGTGTTCAACCCCTATTAGTAATCCTCATTCGGCGCAATCCCCAACTGTTGACTTATTGATACACAATCGACAAAAATTATAATTCAGTGTTGCTAACTCAACCGAAATATTTTGAGAATTTGCTGAGATTATTTATTCCACCTCTCTAAATCATTATATGATCCTAACAAATTATCTTGGAAAAAAATCACAACAAAAATAAAAATACAACGCAATGAGCTACAAAAATGAACACAAAATTCTACTATTTTCATCGCAATATTAAATTCTCAACTCTTTCCATTTTTTCCAAGTTGATTACATGAGATCTAAAGAATTAACACAAAAACAAAAAAGATGTGTAACTCTTTAAATATAATTCACAAAAACCATATGAAAAAACCCACGATCCAACAACGAAATAAAATAAACAAAATCAAATGCTAAAAAAAAAGATTTGTCATGTTGGCACATCCAGTATGTCACCTTCTCAAAAGTCCCATGTACTCCTTATTTCCAATAGTAAAAAAAAATTGCTAACAACAAAAAGTTGAATCATAGGATTTCAAAACTGTGCTACCATATAGGATCAGTGAATTAGTAGTGGAAGACAGGAAATTAGTTGTTAACATGTTTAATGGAATATCAAAGCATTAAAAATGTGAGGTAGACGATGAGACACATGCATTACCAAATTACAAAATGCATGTAAAATGACAATGATGGATAGATTAAAATAAGTTACATCTCTATCACCTTCATACAAAATTATTATAGAAAACTATGCAAGGGTCGAAGGGAGAACGATTGTAACATATGAATAACCCATGGAAATATAAAAATTGAATATCAGTTACTTAATAACAATCCAAAATCATAATTTCATTCAAAAGAGTACATCCAAAAGTTATGGATAATTTCATAATTCGTGCAGTTCCTTACAATGAAAAATAAATTTATTCAATATGGCTGATTTTTTTTAAAATAAAAACAAAACACAAATTCTAAATTTTATCACAACACAAATACCTACATGAATTGGAGGAAATTTCACCAGCAAGATGCATCTCAAGTGTTCCAACACAATCCCTTGCATTTTCGCCCAACAAAAGGAAATAATTGATTCCGAAAGTGGCGTGCGAACCATTAAAAAATATGTGCAAGTGTAAAAAATAATTAACAAAGCTAACCATGGTGATAGATAAATCTTTGAAAATATCAAAAGTAAAGATAAGCAAAAGACTACTTATCCGGACCCCAGCATCACAAATTACCAGCAGCTTAAAAATATAACCAAATCTAGTTGGCCTTGGAGAACGAATCTATGGTACAATTAAAGTATACCAACAAACTGATGTGAATTGGATACTAAAATTTAATAAATTACAAACAATAATGGATTAAAAAGAAGTGAGAAAAATATTTATGAGATTCGAGAACAGAAAGTAGGACATTACCTAATAATATTCTCTAGAACTAATCCATCAGCAAGACCTATATGCTGAACAATGAACTGGAAATATTTAGCAAGAAAACATAAAGTGATTATTCAGAATCTAATTTCCATTAGTTTACCGAGACACCCAATCAGTTTATAATCAGAAAATATAAATTAAAACCTTATCCTTCACCAGCCTCAGTGTTTTGAATGAAAATCCAACAACGCCTCCATGCTTTGGCAGAATTTGATGGCCGAAGAATATCTTCGATTGAATTAGAAATAGAAGCGTGATAAAGCGTGAATGAAAATCCAACAACGCCTCCATGCATAGATCTTCCGTCACAAAACGTTGTGAATAATTTAAAAATGAAAGGAGAAACTTGAGGCAACTTTATTCTTGAAATTTCAAATACCGATCCCATAACTAATCAACAATCTCAATCAGGCCGATTTTCATTCCACATTAATTAAACCAAATAACACCAAAAAGATCCGTCATCCATCACCCTTTCCTTATCTTGACATTAAGAATCCACTCATTTCCGGCTGGCTTAGGTATAGACTTCGGCAGCCGAAGAGGCACCTTATACTCCCCCAGAGCAGATAAAGGAGTGGGTAGTTGCAAATTTTCAGGTTCAATGTGCACTTGTAGTTGCCTGGCAATCTGAATTTACCAGAGAAATTAGTCAGATCGATAGCACATCAAAAAAGCAGTGCCCCCTCAAGTAACAGCATGAAAAGGCGTGGCCAGGATAGATTGACAGAAACTTAAAGGTAAGCTTATGTTTCTAGTTTTAAAGGTCAAAACAATACCTCGGCCAAAATTTCTTCTTTAGTCACCGGATCACGCACCTCAGTGCCCTTCCCTTCTACGATGAATCGTCTTATACTCTAGAACATAAAGGGGAAATGCAATAAATCTAAACTGCTGATTACTTTCAACTCCAACATATGTGAAAAAAAAGGTCCAATGTAGAAAAGGGAACCAACTGAATTACATAACCCTCAACTTTCCTGGGAGTGACATGATTCGTCCAACCCATATTAGGTAACCAAGAATCTAACCAAAGACACAAGTCAAGAAAGACAAAGATGACTGATGCCAATAAAATAACCAAATTAACGATTTTAAAGAATTCAATACACCTTCCTATGAATTCGAAAATTTGAAGAAAAAAAAACGGCGTGAGAAACAGTGTGAGAAACAAGAACTCCGTTGCACGTAGAACTAGTGCAAATTATGACAACTATATAAAGAGGAAATAAACTTCTAAGGATGAAACTGCATTAACTTTTAAGTCAGCATAGACACCTTTCCAGAATTTTTATGGGAAACTTAAATCTTCAAGTAAGAAATACTGATATTTCAAACCCAAAAAAGTAAGAAACACTGACCAGTTTTGCATTTGCGAGACGGTTTGCTGCCGCCTGGCACTCTTTCATGCTGTTTTCCTCTGTCTTCGTAACTACTTTAACCTCTTCAACTTCCTTAGGCTGGTAAATCTGATCAGAGAAATGGACAAGGTAGCAATCAGTACTATTTTGTTACATGTTTAATGCATAAAGTGATGGCATGAGAGCTACTTAAAAATGTTGACCATGCAGTTATCGGAAAAAGAAGAAAAATAGCATATCAATTGCAAGTATTAAATACTTGAAGTACGGTAATATTTCAATTAAAGATGAAGTCTTTCCAAGGGACCGACAGAATACAGTACCTACATGGATTTACATAAAATTTATGGGAGAAAAAGTGTATTCATATTTGCTTAGAATGAGTTTGGAAGAGGAAGTCTTTTTTCCCACAATTCTCTTCTTTCACTAATTTCCCCTTCGTCGTACATGTGCATTCATGAACATAAAAGCCAAAGAGTGGTCTGAGTGAAAAGGGATAAAAACTATTATTTGAGGAGTAATTTAACTATCATGTGACTATATATGAAGCACTCATTGAATTTCTTATAGAAAATAAAAATAAGTTCAGATTCACATTTAAAAACATTTCTACCTAACACTCACAAGATATGATACTCGTTTACAATATTCAACATAGTCGAGGGCAGAAATTGGGAGGCGAAAATTTTCAAATGCCATCTTTTTAAAAAATATAAGATATGTCCACCGAAATACACAAGTCCTCCAAAAATATGTAGGATCCACCCTTACCAATGGATACAAGATGCATCAATCGCAGCAACACTTTATAAATCAAAATAAAAAATATTTGGATTCACACTGATATTTATTCAAAACGTAGCACAATTCAAAATTCGACTAACCCGTACCAAAACAGAGAAATAATTCCAGTTCCAATCACACAGCTTGCACAATAAGTTGATGAACTCTAAAAACTGCCAACCAAAATAGAGAAAGAGCTACCTTGCGCTGGTCACGAATGAGATGCGCAAACTTGTCAATATTGGGAACAGCTAATAACTTTGGCATCAAATGGTTCCGGAAATACCCTGGCGCCACTTTAACCATTTCTCCAGCTTTCCCGAGCTTGTCAATCGTCTAAATCACCAAAAAATACAGTCATCTGCACCATTTTTGTAACAATTTGGAAAAAAAACTTAAAAAATGTATGAAATTGAGGCACTGACAGTTGTAAGGATGACTTCCAGCTTGCGATATCGAACGCCTTGAGCAGCGTAAAACAGCGGGTGATGTAGCCTTTCATTTGATCCCCGCCGCAGAATGTTTTTACCGTATTGCAGATAAGCCATTTTTATTCGTCGACGCTCAAATGTCCGCCAAATGTAGCAATAAACTAAAAACAAAGATAGAAAAAGTTTGAAGAAAGATGATAATCTGAAAGAAGGTTGCAGGGACGCGGCGGTGCTGAGACTGAGACGGAGACGGCGACGGCGGAAAGGTTAGGTTACGGTGTTGGCCTTGGGTTTTAGATTTCGATAATCAAGCAAAAAGGCAGCACATAAAATCTAAGAAACCCTTCAAATCACAAGAAGCATATTAAAACATGAGCACTAGTTTTGTGAAACGATATCACATGTTTTTATTTACTGACGAATCAATATTATCGATATTCACGATAAAAAATAATATTTTTAACATAAAAAATAATATTTTTTCATGAATGATCCAAATAAGATATTCATCTCACAAATAGGAACTCGTGAGATCCGTCTCACAGATAAAGATTCGTGAGACCGTCAAACAAAATATCCACTCTTAAAAAAATTATCCTCAAATTATTTTTTATAAATGTGTTTCCTTTTCATTTTTTTTTTTTGTGAGCAATAACTATTTTTCGATAATTTACTCTTTGACTAATTTAATAGTCTACAAAGTCATTTCATATTTTTATCCCATAATATATTCAGTAAGTACTTCATAAAACCTAAAATTAAACTATCAAATTAAATTACCGTTTCTATATATTTTGCTCAAACTATATCTGAGAATTATTCGAACAAATTTATAGAAACTATATAATTATGATAACAATAGTAAATATAACAATTTATACACACACAAATACACATATTAATGTTTGAAAATTGAAACTTGAGTTCAAAATTTAATCATATCGCATTTAGATCGAAAAATTGAACTTGTGTATTTCAAATTCATCTCAAATTCATCTATTTAATTACTTGAATAAATTTAAGTCAGATGAATTTTAAAATATCTCTTATTTCCAAATCAAATACTCTTGTCAAATAGTCTCGCTCAAACTAAAAAGTAAAAACGATACATATACGTTACACTTCTTAAAAAATATAATGAAAAACATACATGTACTTGCGGAAATCAAACTAAAAGGAAAAAACGGTATATGTACGTTACACTCGTTAAAAAAAGATAATGAAAAACATACACGTACTTGCAAGCATTGACGCACGTGTTGCGTGTTTGTATAATATTTTTTATAATTCATTTGATTTATATTTAAATTAGGATCAAAATATAATTATAAAAAATAGTGAATGACTACACTGTAATTTTGATATAAAGAGAAAAAAGAATAAAGTAGAAATTGAAACTACAATATGATGTTTAGGAAAACAAAAGTTCTATCTACTAAACTACATGTGACTTACATTAAAGTTTTAACAATTTATTAATATATATAATTATTAAAACAGACTATCATACTAAAAATGAGTTACTCTAAGTATCTCAAATTTTTTTTGGAAAAAAATCTCTCAAATTAGTATGTATATATGTATATAATATGCATATCAAATCCACCGGTAGAAGGACAAATTGAAGAACCGACGTCGCTTCGAATTGAACTTAATCTAGACCGTTTAATCAGTAGCATTTATTCTGGCCGTTACTCCACCCTATCATCCTTAACCAACCTTAACCAATCAAAGTAAAATACGCTCAATAACACCCACACCAAGAAATTCCACTATCATTTCACACGACCCTTTCAGTACCAAATGGCCCTGTGCAGTTCCCAGCTGCATAAGTTTCTATTACACAGGATCTGCTGCAATTATGGTTGTAATATAACTACCAAAAAGAATGTTAGAGTAAAGGGTGGAGGAGGAGAAGGAAGGTTTTGCTCCGCAATCGCCATAGACACGCCGCCGTCTTCTTTGGGGAGCGTGGCGGAGATTCGGTGGGGTTCTGTGAAGTTAAAAGGATCCCGTGATGAGATGGAAGACGATGTAGTGATTATCAATTCTGATGATTGTTTTGATGGATTTTCTTATGCAGCTGTTTTTGATGGGCACGCGGGATTCTCTTCTGTTAAGTTCCTAAGGTTTGCCCAATACTTGTAATTCTTCGTGTAATACATACGAAAGAACCTTAAATGTTCTATATTTTATGGTAGTTTGATGATAAAATACCAAAGGTTTGTGTTTTAACAAAAAAATTAACTGAGGTTTTAAGTCATTATTTTTCACCTGTGGTTTAAGCTCTCACCAGATTATACGGAGTTCCAGTTCAATATGAATGTTTTTTGTAGGTAAAAATGAAAACTTTTGACAAGATTCGTGATTGTAGTTTCTCGTCCATTTGTTTTTTTCTTGATCTTTAGCGTCAGAAATTATTGCAACTCAAGAATCTGGTGTTAAGGTTAAGGCGTTTGCAGTAATTTATTTTTCCAGTTCCTAGGAGTGGTATTTTGTTTCATACTACTAAGGATTATCACATTCCGATAAAATGAATATCTTGATACTCTGTTTGGTTCCAATCGCAAATAAGAGCGCGACACGACTTATTAATTGCAGGGAAGAATTATACAAAGAATGTGTTGCAGCATTACAAGGAGGGCATCTCTTAAATGGAAAGGATTTCAAAGCAATCAAGAAAGCACTGACGGAAGCTTTTGAAAATGCTGATGCAGAACTCTTGAAATGGTAAGAAAATTATATTCTCTTTTCCAAAAAAAAAAAAAGAAGTTAAATTCCTTTCTGCTAGAAGAACATGTCATCAAATGTCTAAATATTCTATATTTTGCTTTTATATGATGCTTGATTGTATTGAAGGATTTTTTTTTAAAGGCTTGAGACGAGCAGTGGCGAAATCGAGTCTGGTGCAACTGCGACTGCAATTTTCATCCGGGAAGATGTTATGTTTATTACACATGTTGGCGATTCATGTGTGGTAGGAGCTTATGTTTTTATCATTTTCAATTTTCCTATCTTCGCAATTTGTTCGATGAAGTAGATTCTTGGAAAACTTTCTTGTCTTAGGTTCTCTCAAAATCCGGGAAGGCTGAAGTTTTGACAAATTCTCATCGGCCTTATGGAAACAACAAAATTTCTCTTCAAGAAATCAAACGAATTAATGAAGCCGGTGGATGGGTGTGTTCTTTTTTACCTTTTTAGTCACTTTAAATTCATCATATTTCAATGTCATCTGGAATTTTCTTTCTTGTGACAAGTTTTGCATCCTTGTGAATACCAACCCTGATTCCAAAACAATGATTTTTTCCACTCATGCAATTATCTCACTTTCCTTTACCAGAACAGAAAATATGAAAAAATGTGCGTCTTCTTGTCCCTAAATAGAACAGAACTTCGAATTTTAATCCCAATAATTTGTTTATGTGGATGGTGTTGAATTACAAAGATGTCTGCAGATTGTAAATGGGAGAATTTGTGGAGAAATATCTGTGTCCCGTGCTTTGGGTGACATGCGCTTTAAGAACAAGAAACACGAGTAAGGATTTTCAATTTCCTTCTCGAGTGACTACCATTTCGTTTGTTCACATAGTTTTCTCTTAATGAAAGGATGCTTGAGAAGGGAGTTGAGGAAGGCCGGTGGACAGAAAAATTCGTTTCTCGGTACATATAGATAAATCACTTGTAAAATTCCAAGTTCTAATAATAAATGCCAATCTAGGATGATCCATTTCAGCAGATAACAGTGTTAGTATGTCATGTGATAACTTTTCAGGATACGATTCAAAGGAGACTTAGTCACTGCATCACCCGATGTTTCTCAAGTATCTCTAGGACCAGATGCCGAATTTATATTATTAGCATCTGATGGCTTGTGGGATTACATTAAGAGGTCAGATATATACTTACATTCTACAGCTTAGATCATTAAAGTATTGTAAATAATTTTTCATTATTTCAGTTCGGAAGCTGTGGACTTTGTTAGAAAGCATCTTCGCCAGCATGGAGATGTGCAGGTAATCTAAGTTCATACTGCCATGGCTTAAAATTGTTTATGGTTCTGAAGTAAAAAAAAAAAAAAAAAAACTTAACCTGTTTCCTTTTCTTTTTCTTTTCCGAGCAGATGGCTTCTGAAGCTTTAGCCCAGTTGGCTTTGGTAATGTTCCCCCAAACCTTAATAATTTTCAGTGTATAAAGATCAAATTATCACTACAACATGAAATAAAATATGTTTTGCAGAACCGATACTCGCAAGATAACGTGAGCATTATCATAGCTGATATGGGGTATGTAATAGGACTTAGTTTTCATTTGTTTCTGGTGATTCTATTGTCTTCTTTTCCCTGGGTAAATGCTTGTTCTCAGAACTGCGTATTTGAACAGACGAACGGATTGGCAGAACTTACCCGAACAACAACAGGATTTTGTGTTTGAATGGGTTCAAGCTCTAGCTACAATCAGCGTAGTGTCACTTGGAATATGGATGTCAAGTTTATTTTCTTTTTGAATTCAACTAATGACTACTTGTACATAGATACAATGTAGAATTCGAACCCGTAAGTCAGTTCTCCCACATTCAAGATATGTATGTTATATTTTCCATTTTATGGAACAAGTTTTCATTGAAAATGATCGGTCTTGTTGAGTGCTAAGAACCGTTGCTTGTAGAATCGAGTAATATTCAACAAAAAACAGGAGAATGAGAGGCAATTCTTCACGGATACTAGTTACTTTGCACATCGCGTGTACAGTCTTTTTATCATTATCGATGGACTAAATTGAAATTTGACAAATTATGGAGGGACTAAATTGATATTTGAATTGTTGAAATAAAAAAAATAAAAATAAAAGTGTGTTAAAATTAAAAAAACTAAAAACAAAAGTGTAATATTAGTATCATATAACAGTAAAATTGGAAGAAAAAATTAGTGTCTTCTAGGTGGTTACTATCATGTCCTCGTCCTTAAAAAATAGAATAGATATATATGCTGTGTTGAAGTTCAAGTGATTTGGTTGGTAGTTGGAGTGACGCTTGATTCGATGAAGGTAAAATACATACAAGACCTTTAATCCTATATGTTTAATACATTCATATGTTTTAATATTGGAATATAATAGAATGTATTAATTACTACATAATAATTATTTGAATGTTTATTTTATTTATATTTATTTGCACTTTTACGTAGTCAAATTAATTTATTTCAGTTGTAAATGAACGAGAGTGCTAGGAATTTGATTCTGATAATTATCCATTATTTTCTTTTTGATTGAAGCGACTAATATTGCAATGATTCTATTTAATTATATGTTTATTTGACATAAAATTAAATTGTGTTTAAAAAGTTAAAAAAAAAACTCATTTGAGACGGTCTCATAAATATATTTTGCGAGAATAATATTTTATTTGAGTCATCTATGAAAAATATTATATTTTATGCCAAAAATATTATTTTTATGCCAAAAATGTTATTTTGTAAAGTAATATATGGGCGGAGTTGACTCGTCTCATGAATAAATATTTGTGAGACAGTTTCACGGATCTTTATCTATGAGACGAGTCAACTATACTCATATTTACAATAAAAAATAATATTTTTGGCATAAAAAGCAATACTCTTTTATTGGTGACCCACATAGGAGATACATGTCAGATTCGTAAAATTGCCTCACAAAAATTTCTGTAGTTCTTTATTCCATTTGAATCTCCTCTCCCCCTGTTCAAAAGCTTCAAACCAATGGCCAATCTTCAATTGGTTGTATCTTTATCGTTGGTCACCAAAAATTTAAGTAAATACATGGTGGGAAAATTCTCGACTAGAGCTATCCATTGGTATCGATTTTGCACACTTTTATTGCGACCCTGTCAAAACCGCCGCACTTTCGCCGCTCTCCGCAGCTCAAAACTCAAAATTGATTGTTGAATTGTGTTCTTTATGTTGTTGTAAGCTTTGTTTTGATACCAAAATTTCACACAAAGCTCGCGACTCTATCGATCCTGTTTTCTGTGCGATTCCGGTCATCTTCTCTCACGAGTTCATCGCCTGTTGTCAACGAGCATAATATTTATGCTCGATTTCTAGCCTTGTTTTGGCAAGTTCGAAGGTTGCCCAATGGTAGAATTTAATCTTTCATAATTAATTTAATTTTAGTCCAAATGTCTCACTAATATTGATAAATTATTAGATTATTCTTGTAGGTTCCGGAGTTGATCGATTTGGAGATATAGCTCGACGAACATATAATTTATCGTTGAATTAATAATGCGATACTTTAAAAAAAATTATGATATTTCAATAATTATTACAATTTGTGGTAAAAATTCGAGCTAATAAAATAGCTAAATTTGAATATTATGAATTTTTTAGGTAAAATTCAAAATTTGAGAACTTAAAAAAATTACTAGATTGAATATTAGTTTAGCTTCATTTAATGCTAAAAAGAATATTTTCTTGAAAATAAAATAGAATTGAAAGTTTTTAGGTATTTTGATCCAATATTGAAAATTTAAGAATTTAAAATTTCCTGAATAATTAAAGTTAGAATTCAATTAAATTTAAATGGATGTGGAATTTTTATATGATAATAAGATCATTTAAATTATATTCCGGTGATTTTTTGAGTTGACATTTCAAGATTTTATTGAGGATTTAAATTACTGATAAACTGGTTGAATTATGTAGAAATCAATTAGACATCTGATGATCATATATATGATTTATTTTGCTATTTGTTGATTTATGTAGTATTTTATGTTGAGTCACATATTATCTTCTAGTAATTGATTTGCAAAATAAAATAAAAGATTTTTTTGTCCACACATTTTTCTTTTAGTTAGATGGTTCAATACCACTGAACATATCACGTCGAACATTTTTATTAATTATTATTCAATTATATTAACAAGTATCCTAAAATAGATTTAGGTGGTGTCAAATATTATTGAAAAACAGTATTTTAAAATATTAAAATTACTATATTTATATTAAAATATTGCATCATAATATTAGAAAGAAACCCTATGATTGGTCCACGTCATCCAAACTGCACCCGCGTTTCCTATATATACTTGCCACCTTCCCTCGTGAACTTGGAATATCATTAGGATTCTTCTTCTTCTTTAAAAGAAAAGCAAAGCATTAGGATTCCACTCTATATCAGCAATTCTCCCACGCAGAAAGCAGAATCGGACTTTAGTTACCATTGATTCCTGCCAAGTTGTTCGGCGATGGCTTGTGAGTTGAGGAGACACGCTTCTGCATTTTTCTTCGTGATCGCTTTACTCGGTGAGCTTTTCTTATGTATTTTGATATATAGAGAGTTTCGAACTTGTGTTCTTGATTTTTCTACGCTTTTCTGTTCCTGAGACGTGCATGTGTTGTGGAACGATGACAATATTGAATGAAAGTGTTTTTTTATTGCTCTAATTAGCAGGAAGTTTATTTGCATTCACCGTAGCAAACGAGGACAGTACTCCCAAAGTGGGAACGGTTATCGGCATAGATCTTGGTACGACTTATTCGTGTGTTGGTGTTTACAAGAATGGACATTTTGAGATTATAGCGAACGACCAAGGTAACCGCATCACCCCTTCATGGGTTGGCTTCACCGACAACGAAAGGTTGATTGGAGAAGCGGCGAAGAATCAGGCACACAGTAATCCTGAGAGGACTATCTTTGATGTCAAGAGGCTTATTGGAAGAAAGTAATATTTTGTTTCTTTTTTTTTTTAATGATTTCTAATAATGCTGTACTAAATATTATCGTGACTGATCAATATTATATACAACTCCTTGTTGAATCTTGATAGGTTTGACGACAAAGAAGTTCAGAGCGATATGAAACTTGTTCCTTACAAAATTGTCAACAGGGATGGAAAACCTTACGTTCAGGTTGTCAAAAATGGTGAGAACAAGGTGTTCAGTCCTGAGGAGATCAGTGCCATGGTTTTGACAAAGATGAAGGAGACAGCCGAAGCCTATCTTGGCAAGGAAATTAAGGATGCTGTTATCACCGTTCCCGGTACGTAAACTTTGAAGCTGTCTTATTTCGATATTAGATGGATATATACATATAGCTATCATTGTGTCTTTATTGAAATTCTTCCGCCTTGTGCAGCTTACTTTAATGATGCCCAGAGACAGGCCACTAAAGACGCCGGAACGATTGCTGGATTGAATGTTGTAAGGATTATCAATGAACCAACAGCTGCAGCAATGGCATATGGTTTGGACAAGAAAGGCAAAGAAAAGAACATTCTTGTCTTTGACCTCGGCGGCGGAACATTTGATGTTAGCATCTTGACTATTGATAATGGTGTTTTTGAGGTGCTTTCAACTAATGGAGATACTCATTTGGGAGGTAAGAGTACTACTGATTGCGATTATTCGATCTCTTCATGGCTCTGTTGTTTTCGTTTAATAATTGTAGTCACCATCTTTGTTTTTCATGTTCATTATTTCAGGAGAGGATTTTGATAACAGGATTATGGAGTACTTCGTTAAGTTGATAAAAAAGAAGCATGGGAAGGACATTAGTAAGGATAACAGAGCAATGGGAAAGTTAAGGAGAGAAAGTGAGCGTGCTAAGAGGGCTTTGAGCAATCAGCACCAAGTCCGTGTAGAGATCGAGTCCCTCTTTGATGGCATGGATTTCTCCGAACCACTTACGAGAGCTCGTTTCGAGGAATTGAACAACGATTTGTTCAAAAAGACCATGGGCCCTGTCAAGAAGGCCCTGGCGGATGCTGGTTTGGGAAAGCACCAGATTGATGAAATCGTTCTCGTGGGTGGTAGCACCAGGATTCCAAAGATTCAGCAGCTTCTGAAAGAATACTTCGACGGGAAGGAACCAAATAAGGGCGTGAACCCAGACGAGGCGGTTGCATTTGGTGCCGCTGTTCAAGGAGGAATCATCAGTGGAGAGGGAGGTGAAGAGACCAAAGGTACGTAATGACTTTCTTGATATTTAGAATCAATCGGTTGTGTGGATACATCATACATGGGATCACTAATTAATTGTTGCCAACTCAGATGTTCTTCTTTTGGACGTGGCTCCGCTTACCCTCGGAATCGAAACTGTCGGAGGAGTGATGTCCAAATTGATTCCAAGAAACACTCGCATCCCAACCGAGACATCTCAGGTTTTCACCACGTACCAGGACAAACAGACCACCGTCTCCATTCAGGCACGTGCATTGAAATTTGAAAATCAATCTATCTATCTATCAATCTATCTATCTATCTATCTTAAGAAGGTTGCATAATGATGACGTCTTCGTTATTGTTTTGATATACATACAGGTCTTTGAGGGTGAAAGAAGTATGACTAAGGACTGTAAATTACTTGGAAGTTTTGATCTCACCGGACTAGCTCCTGCCCCAAGGTTTGTATTAATAGCCGATCGATGTTCCATCTGTTAATTATGAAACATTAATTATTATTTTTTTGTTTGATTTCGATAGAGGAACTCCTCAGATTAAAGTAACATTCGCGATAGATGTCAGTGGCATTCTAAATGTCAAAGCCGAAGATATGGCCGCCGGTCGTTCCGCAAAGATCACAATCACCAATGACAAAGGACGTATGTCTGAAGAAGAGATCGAGCGTATGGTGAAGGAGGCGGAGGAGTTCGCGGAGGAAGACAGGAAGGTCAAAGAGAGAATCGACGCCCGGAACGGCCTGGAGTCGTACTTGTACAACATGAGGAATCAGATGGACGACAAGGACAAACTGGCGGACAAATTAGATCCCGACGAGAAGGAGAAAATCGAGGCCGTAACGAAGGAGGCCCTCCGGTGGATGGACGACAGTCAGGACGCAGAGAAGGAGGATTACGACGAGAAGCTGAAAGAGGTGGAGTCCGTCTGCAATCCAATCATCACCGCCATTTATCAGCGGTCTGGTGGCGGCGCGGCAGATGAGGAAGACGTAGCCCACGATGAACTGTGAAAAAGTTCTTAAATTTTATTGTTTCTTTTATTATTATCAACTTTTACAATATAGAGATTATCTAGTCTATGAACAAAAAGTTTTGTTACTTTATTATGGATTAAAATTTATTTTACCCATTTCTTTCATATCTAGTAATGAATACGGTATTATGCATAGGAAAAAATTCGTCATTATTCGAATTTCTTCGCGTGGTGATGTTAAAATAGGAGAAATCAAAGAGATGATTGAATAGGGACCACCCCACCCACACCCACTTGGGCAAACCAAGTTGGACCAAATGGATCAGAACAAGCTGTTCCTTTGAAATTTGAATCTCGCTCAAAATCCATATTTATTCCAAATGTTGACACAATTCTTGATTAAGCCCTTTCTGCGTATAAATCAGGACTTCGCCGCTTACTCCACTCAAATCATTCAATAAACCATCCAAGAAACTGTCAGCTCCATAAATTTCTTCATTTTTCGTACTAGAGAATCTTTCAGGATGTCAAAAGGGAAGCCCATGTTTTTTATTCGAACAATCTTATTCCTATTTTGGTTCCCTGCTGGAACCAGATCCCATAATTCCTCGTCATGTGTCAGCTCTTCTTGCGGCGAAATCAGCGTAAGCTACCCGTTTCGGTTGGTCACCGATCCCCCAAACTGTGGCCACCCAGACCCCATTTTCAAGCTACAGTGCCTCCAAAATCGAACCATTCTTCAATCAGATTCTGCAAAATACGTCGTCCGATCAATCTCCTACAATAACTTCTCCATCCGCGTATCGGATCTCGGTATTGTTGAGAAAAACTACTCTTCGTGTCCAGCTTATTCTTCGAATACTCTAGAGACACGTTACCTGTCCCCCGGTTATTCTAACACGGACATAATACTTGTCAACTGTCTGAAACCCGTGAGTAATCGGTTGTACGTGGAGGATCCCGTCTGTGGGAACCCAACTGCTTTCTCAAATTCTTCGAGGGTTTACAGCTATTTAGTTGTTAGATGGGCTCTGCATTCGGAAACGACTGAGTTTTGCAGGGAGGACAGGAGAACTCTGGTTTCATCGGATACTTTGAATGGCAATAGAAATTATACGATTATCCATGATTCGATGGCGTATGGAATGGAGCTTATTTGGTTTCGTGCATTGTGTGGAGAGTGCGACAGGACTAATGGAAGATGCTCGCTGGAGGATAACAAGATTCGTTGCCGCCATTATTGTTACGAGGATACACCATTTTCCGAGCGCACTTTTGGATGTAAGCTTGATTTTCTTGTCGTAATTACTTAACCATACATATTTATACGATATTTTCAATCTAAAGTCCACAGTAGGCACCTCCTATTTGCTCGAGTATTTGATTCTTAAACAAATCTTTGAAAGAAAATGAATATCAGGAGCAAGAAAGATCAAGTGGGGAATACTTATTTTGTCATTATATATAAAGTTCAAATTCAAGGCTGGTTTCAAGTTTAAAATGTTAGAAAACTAACATTTCTTTTACTTATGTAATGCAGGCAAACTGGACTACTATGGAGGTACATTTCCCAACATTTCTTGATTCTCTACTTTTTCTTTTTCTGTACATCATCATCTGATCTTACATCCTCTTTCCTTTCACAGCTTTGATATTCGTCGTGGGTGTCGGTATTGGTAAGAAGATATAAACCATTCATATAAAACATGTCCAAGATTTTAGTACGCGTGCAGTACCCAACATGCGCTAACTTGTTCTGTTTTGATGTTTTAAATCATACAGCATCGCTACTGGGACTAAGATTTATACTTGGTGTTGTGTTCGTTATTGGATTCTTGTTGTGTAAAAGGAGAAAGCAACGATCAACAATGGACAAAAGTGGAGCCATCGAACATCGGTCGTCGGATCCAGAGTCGAGTACGCTAGAGCTCGAGAAAAGATGAACACCGCACATCTTCTGTTTTGCTATACAAGTACTTCGGCAGTTCGATCTATATGCATAGTTTTTCATTTTTGTATGTACGATGAATTGTTGTTGAGACTCGATTAGCATGAGCTACTCAAGTTTTAATAATCTTGGGTTTAAAGTATTAAACAATATTAGAACTATTTTGAACGTTCGCATGATTTAATTAGTTGTATATGTACAAGCTTTTTAATAAGTGATCTAATAATTATGTGTTTTCAAATTATTAAATAAATTGGTAAAGTCCACTTTATGTGTAAAACTCAGCCTAATTAAATAATTTATGATAGGTCGAAGAATGCTAAATTTATATAAGGTTATGGTCTCCGATGCACATAGAATAACACAGAATTTATACATTAGACATATTCTAAATCTCCCCCTTTATCTCATCTAAGACAAGAATAAGATAGTTGATTCTCTGTTGCCTTGGAAGATTCATAACTACAACGTTGGATCAATCAATGAATTATAGTATACGTTTACTGTTATTTATATTTTCTAATGATTTGACATGGATTCATGATCTGTTGTGATATATGGATTCAATCACATTATCTATATATTTATTTTTGTCAAATAAATATCCAACAAGTGGTATCAATGCCACTTTCATGTTGAATTATGATTAAAAAATTATTGATTGATATGGAAATTCATTTTAAATTTCGTGAATAATTCAAATTTAAATTGAGAAATAAAAATATGAAATTATAAAAATTTAATTTTTTTTTTAGCCATTAAGAGGACCAATTGGAAATGCATGTTTTATTCTTGGATCACATTTATGTATTTCCATTCTACAGATCCATACTTGATATATGTTATTGATTATGCTGATATTATGATCATTGATAGGTTTAGTGATTATAAATGTTGTGATGACCACTTTTGTTCAATATTAGTGTAATTGATAGACCAGATTTTTAAGGAGTATTTTGATTTATATATCAAGAGCTCAATCCAATTTTTGCATTTACAATATCCGGATAACCAATGTGGCCCAAGTGGAAGATCGTTGAAATTATTTTGTTAGTTCACATAATTTAATTAATTGTACACGAATAAGTTATCTAATAAAAAACTAATACATTGATCTAATTAATTATGAGCTTTCAAAGTATTAAATAAATTGGTATGATCCACCTTATATGTAAAAACTCAGCCCAATTAAGTCTTCTATTATGAGTCAAAGACTACTAAAATTATATAAGGTTATGATACTCGAAACACATAGAATAACACATCGTATGTATAATACACATATTCTAGATATTTCTTCTTATCTCATCTAATGCAAGAATAAGGTGGTAAATTATCTGTTGTCTTGAAAGATTCACAACTACAATGCTAGATTAATTAATGAATTATTATACATGTTTATTGTTATTTATATTTTATGATTATTTGACATAAATTCGTGACATATTGTGATATAGATTTAGTAACATAATTTATAGATTTATTTTTATTAAATCTCCAACAAATAATTGTAAGCATCGTAGAGAGATTATACATATGTATGTATTAGAAAATTCGACAAATCCAATACATGCAAAAATAATTATGGCTCTCGAATATGCAATCGGGGCAATACTCCCACGACTTAAGCGAATGTGACGTGCCAAATTATAGCGTGTTGTGTAGAACGATTGGAATTACATTGAACATTGATAAAATGCAATACACGAACGGTGCGTTTGAATGTTTAAAATTTTGGATTTTGATTTGGACATAGAATTGGATTTGGATTTAGAGGATTTGGATTTGGAAATCAATGAATTATAATTTTATCTTATGTTTAGGTTTAAAGTTAAAAATTCATTTTTTTTGTTTGGGAAAACAGGATTTGAATTTTAAAATTTTACTAAAATAACAATATTTTGCATAAATAAATTTTTAAAACATATCATTCACATTATTAAAAAATTAAAATTAATCTTATCATATATTTCTCTATACAATTTCAACTATATATTTGTATTATACAAACTACATAAAATCTTATATAATTAATAAACTATTGTCAGTGAGCACACGATAAATTATTAGAAAAATAATTAAACATAGCATCTAAATACACAATTATAAATTTTACAAAATAAATTATTTCAAAATTAAATATTCAACCATATCGTAATTTTATTAAAAAACAAAATTTTATTGAATAAAGAAATTGTTTAATCTTCATGTCAATTATGACAGTAGATCTCAAAAATCAAATATGAAAAATTATTAATAAAAAGATTTATCATTGAATTCAATCAAATCAAAACCTATAAAGATGGTAGAATGATAAAACAAAAAATAGTGGTTATAGATTTTTTTTTTATTCAAATTCAAATCCCATAAAATCCGACAAATTTTGAGAATATTTATTTATATCCAATGAAATCCAAGAAAATCCTATGAGATTCCTTAAAATCTAATTATATTTTTTAAATCTCAATTAAAACCAAGATTTACAAATCCAAATCCTTGCTTTCAAAACATAGTGTAAATATCGCACGTCAAATAAACAAGAAAAAACACAGTTGCCACTATTGATAATACAGAGTTTACGAAAAACTTAAAAAGATTGATTATGCAAATTTTATAAAAATTTTAAACATTTCGAAACATAGCTTAAATATATACCCTAATTTAATACTAGTGCACATCACACATCTTTTTTATTTAAATAAAAATATCATAATTTTAAAATATGATTCAAAATGATAACGTTATATTTAAATCGATTATATTTATTTGAAGAGCAGGTCTCTTGTGATATGATTTCACGAATCTTTACATGTGAGACGAGACAATCTTAACGATATTCATAATAAAAAGTAATACTCTTAGCATAAAAAGTAATATTATTTTATGGATGACTCAAATGAAAGATTCATCTTACAAAATACCATCAGTGAAACCATATCACATGAATTTTTGTCACATTTGAAACATTCTTCATGGGAACAGATAAGTAAAGTATAAAAGAGTCGAGGAATAATGGAATATATACCAAGACTAGTGTTTGAGGGGTTTGGTTGGGGACAAAGTGACGAGGAAAACGCAAAGCAGTTGCCACGAGGCTCCTATTTCCCAACACGTGTCCAGTCAACGTCAAATATAAATATCAATCATCCGGCACGTGGACCCCACAACACACCCCCTCGATCGTTACGTGTCTCTTTCGCCACTCTGGTTCTCCCACGTATGGCTGCGTGGCCGTTTCCTATATATTTCCTTCTCCTCTAATCAATTTAAGCTTCCTGGGGTTTGATATCTTTAATGAAGGGTTGGCATGGGTCTCCGGTTCCGGAGAGTTTCTGCCTTGGAAAGAATGAGATCACCGGAGGAGAAGATGAGACCATGAAGGATATTTGCAGAAAAAGAAGGGAGCTCCGGAGAGTTAAGTTACTGGGTCGGGCGAAACCCACCGGAGATACAGTTTTATCCCCAGATTGTGATGTGGGTTTCAGAAATAAGCGATGGAAGTGTGCTGATACGGGCGTCCCGGAGGCGTTGGTAGGTGGGACTTCTAAAAAAGACGTCACATCAGGCGGAGAATCAACATTGAGCGGCGGTTTCACGTGTCATACACATGGCTCTGTATCTGTGATTGGTCGGCGGAGAGCAATGGAGGACGCGGTGTCGGTGGAATTAGGTTTTTTGACAAGAGGTTCGGAAACATACGATTTCTTCGGGGTTTTCGACGGCCATGGGGGGTTTCGGGTGGCGCAGTCTTGCCAGTGAGACGTTTCATAAATTGGTGGCAAAGATCGTGGAGGAAAGAGGAGGCGAAGAGATCGATTGGGAGAAGGTGATGGAGGCGGGCTTCCGGGAGATGGATGAGGAGGTGAATAAGAATGGAGCAGCAGTGGCGATGGTGGGATCCACGGCAGTGGTGGCGGTTGTCGGGGAGGAGGAGGTGGTTGTTGCCCATTGCGGCGATTCGAGGGCTGTGATTTCACGTGGTGGAGTCGCCGTTCAGTTGTCCGACGATCACAAGGTACCACAAACATATGTACACATATAATTATTAGTGCATATTTCATCTGCATGATTATTCAAGTTTAGTAGGTCTCAAATCAATCTGCCTATATTTACGATAATACATAAAAAGTATTCACGGACCATCCATCTAACAAAATTGATTCGTATCGATGATTTATGCCTACTATCTTGCAGCCCGATAGACCCGATGAATTGGAGAGAATTGTAAGCTGTGGAGGGAAGGTCATTGATTGGAATGGGCAAAGGGTCTTGGGAGTTCTTGCCACTTCAAGATCTATAGGTTAAATACTCAACATGCATAGTTTATTATTTTCAGAATAATGGAAATTTTATTAAATTAAATCAGAAACAATAACATCCGAACCAATGTGACTCACTCAATATTGCAGGTGATAAATGCCTCAAACCTTTTGTGACACCAGAGCCAGAAGTGAAAGTTGTCGATATAACTGATTCAGACGAGTTTTTGATACTAGCAAGCGATGGTTTATGGGACGTAGTTTCTAATGATCTAGCGTGCCATGTCGTGAGAAAGTGTTTGAATGGACGTATAAAAAGAACGTCTCATGTTTCAGTAGTTCAACAAGACAGAGAACTCGAGCAAGTCGACGACAAGGAGGGGAAAGGAGAAAATCACGTGGTGGTAACGGCAGCAAATGTACTAGTTGAGTTGGCTATGGCTCGAGGTAGTCGAGACAACGTCAGTGTCATCGTTGTGGACTTGAGACACTCGAAGAGTGGCCGAGTTCGTAGTTTTTCGGGCAGTAGAAACCAAGTTAGTACGTAGTACTCGGTTAAAAAATAGACATATTGGCTGAGAATTTCAGTACCAAGGATTTCCCCCTTTTTTTAATTGATGCTGAATTTTGATGATTTGGTTCGAGTGAGTTGGTCTTTTGATCAACCTAACCTCTTTCTTGACGGAAAAAATTTCAATTCTTTTGAATTTAGAAATATTGCACCCACTATACAAGATTATATATATATATATATATATATATATATACTCATATAAGTAATTAGAATATAATATATATATACATATATTTATATATATAATCTTAGAATATATAAGAATACAAGATATATATATATCTATCTTGTATTCTTATATATTCTAAGATTATATATATAAATATATGTATATATATATTATATTCTAATTACTTATATGAGTGGGTTTTTTATGAGACGGTCTCACGAATTTTTATCTGTGAGACGGGTCAACCCTACCGATACTCACAATAAAAAATAAAAAATAATAGCCTCAACATAAAAAGTAATATTTTTCATGAATGATCAAAATAAGAGATTCGTCTCACAAATACGATCCCGTGAGATCATCTCACACAAGTTTTTGCTCATATATATGGTAATTGATGCCAATATTTGTTTGAACGTGTATAATTAAAGATACTATGATAAATATTGTAAATATATATTTGATTATGATGGATAATTTTTTTTTAAAAATGTAATGGATACTGATATTTCTATTTCTCATTAAATTTTCTTAAATTAAAAATTTGACGAAATCTAGTACAATCAAATTTCAATTTCCGCTGCGTACAAGTTTTAAAATATTAAAACAGATAGTAATCAAGATAAAGATTAAAAATCAATGGACAAGATATCATGGGATGAAACATTGGATGAGTGGAAGTACGGTAATTTGTTTATTTTTATTTTTAAATATTATTACTATAGAATGGGTGGCGGCTGATTCCCGCTAAACTTTTACGTATGAAAGCCTAGAAGGTCAGCTTAGGTTTCTGGTTCGGATCACTTTCAGTTCTTTACGAATTGGTCTAATCCAAACTTAGTAGAGTTGGTTGCGGCTCATCTTTCTTTTCTTTTTTTATAGCAAGAAACTTGAGAAAAAGAATTAAATATAAACTCTAAATATATAAATATATTTCACACATATTTAAAATAGACAAAAACTTGTGTGAGACGGTCTCACGGGTCATATTTTGTGAGACGGATCTCTTATTTGGGTCATCCATGAAAAAATATTATTTTTTATGTTAAGAGTATTATTTTTTATTGTGAATATCGGTATGATTGACTCGTCTCACAGATAAAGATTCGTGAGACCATCCATGAAAAAGTATTATTTTTTATGTTAAGAGTATTATTTTTTATTGTGAATATCGGTATGGTTGACTCGTCTCACAGATAAAGATTCGTGAGACCGTCACACAAAAAACATTATCTTTAAAATAATTATCATGTTAGTTTTTGCCAGGAGGATATGCCAAGCTGGACTTGATTTTCTTGGATGAAACATCATATTTAAAGAATCGTTTTCAATTCTCTGAAAAAATGATGCATAAAAAGTATAATATTAAAGAGGGGTCCTCAGATTTGGATAAATTGAAATATTTGTTTAATAAGTATGTCTATAAACGAATATTTTATATATATCTTTCAAGTAAACGTTAATTTTTTTAAAGAGAAAGAAAACATGAATTTAAAATTTTAAATATACTCATTGATGTATACATACAAATTCAAAGCACGTATACGGTATACATGATATGATATGATTAAGCATTCGAAATTTGGGAAAATAAAGTATGGGCAGGCATCGAATAATTTTTTGAAGAGTTCATGCTATATATATTCCAGGAAAAAAATAAATAAAAAAGTGATGTTTATATGAAGTTGAAAACAATTCTTGTCCCAGTGACAGACACGAAGACAACTTGGTATTACTGCAGCATTCTAGACTTCTAGGTAACGACTCGACACGATTGGAATAATACAACCAAACCACTAAAGAAAGAAATGGCTTTGCACTATGGTTGGTTCTACATCCAAAACTTTGCCCCAAATTGGGTTCGTGTCCGAATAATATGAGTGAACGCCTACTTTTCGTATAGACTTTTTCTGAATAAATTTTTTAAAAATTATGTTACAACAACATATACGCAGGATAAAATTACTGTGTTATATAGAGGGCCAGACAACTAGCTCTGCACTGTACAAAAATGCATTTGAGAAGGATTTTCTTGGTCAGGTGCTTCCTTTGCTCAAGCCAAGACAAGCTCTCCTTCCTCCTGTTGTTGTTCCAGTTCTTCAGATAAACGTCCCTGGCTATAAGGAAGAAGAACACGTCTAATTTCTTCTGAACTAAGCGTCTCGTATTCCAGAAGAGCATTCGCTAGTGTATGCAACGCCTTCTCATGCTGCATTTGAATTGATATTCCAAAAAGTACGGTTAAAGTTAAAACAATGGCAATAATAGGATGAAGCTGACATAAAATGATGAGAAGAAACTTTTTATAGGCACCTTCTTCAGCAGGGCTTTGACACGATTATACGCTTCCCTCAACAGCTTAACCACCTGGTGTGACAACAAATTCAATTTGGGGGTAATATGTCCAATATTATCTCATATTTGCAGTGGATCAATTGAAGCATACCTCAGCATCAATACGGGATTGCATTTCTGAACCCGGTCGTTCTTTAATGTGAATAGGTCCAATTTCATCACTCATCCCACATGTTGAAACCTACCAAGAAAAACCAGTTAAAACATTTTCACTCTTGCCAACTGTCATCTGTCGAAGGTTGAAATATGGCATGACAAATTACAATTCCAGATGGCATGCAACACATAGAACTCTAATACTAAGAAGGAAAATATAAATGATAACGATAAAATGAATGCCAAGTAATCAAAACTATGATGGATCGGTATTTGGGACTTGGAAGGAAAGGAAAAGAACTGTAAAATGCAAGAAAATTGTGATATTCTGAAAGACCTGTGAAGTTTTATAGAGAATACCATATAGTGAGCAAGCTCAGTGGCTGTATTGAGATCACTACTTGCTCCAGTGGTAATATGGTCCTGGCCAAAAATAAGTTCTTCAGCCACTCTTCCTCCCATACAAACATCCAGACGTGCTAGCAATTGCTTCTTGCTGACTGAAGTCTCGTCACTAGAGGGAAGCTGGGTAACCATGCCTAGAGCAGATCCACGTGGCATGATTGTAGCCTTGTGAATTGGATGTGCACCTTCGGTGTTCAAGGCAACAATAGCGTGACCACTCTCATGGTATGCAGTGAGCTGGGAAAGAAACATATCATTCAATTTCCAAGAAAGTAGATGCTCAGTCTTTTGGAGTTCAAAATCCAATAATAATTTATTCCTTTCATCATGTAAAGAAAGTTTTTGAAGCGCACTTTTTTTCAGGTCATAACACACATTTTTAAGGAAGGCTCCGTAATTGCAAAGATATAATAAACTGGACACAAAAACCTTTAATCTTAGGTTTTGTCCCTTTGATTGTGCTTCAGTCATTTGAGACAACAGGATGACCATGGTGGAGAATCATGTCTTTGCATCACAGGGCTGAAACTTGTCTTTGTGTCTATTCTCACTAAGTTCTTAATGAAATTTCTTTTCTATAATAATTGTCATCCCATGGCATTACCACAAGATCTCTCAAGATTTACAATTCCAATAGAGAATGTTACGTGATTTTTAATTTGCCAGAAGAGCAGCTAAATGTGATTCCAAAGTGCTATATAGCACTACCTAGATGATTGATGAGCACAATCCAGGCTATATCATATCATTGCAGTAGAACTTTATCCCAAGATGGACTAAATCCATAAAACAAATTAAAAAATAAAATAGTACAGACCTTCTTTGACTCGTCAGACAGAAACATTGTCTTCCTTTCTGTTCCCATCATTATCCTATCTTTGGCAAATTCTAACTGTGTCGCAGTCAACTTCTCAGCACCTTCAACGGCAGCCTTGATTGCGGCAATATTAACCAAATTTGCAAGATCTGAATCAGAAGGAGAATTAGTGGACAAGAAATATGGTTGGAGAAATATTCATTTATTCCAGTTAGCGGACCAGATAGAGAGCAACCTCTTGGGCACTGTCCAGTGTCAAGATTAGTGTATATAAAAAAATCCACAGGGCTTATTTCATTAAAAGAAACCAAAGAATCATCCTGACACTCAACTTCAAATTCAAGACCAAAAATCAGTTGCAAACTACCACTACGTACACTATGGTTAAAGAGACAAACAAAACACAACATGCCTGCCCCATTGAATCCTGGAGTACCACGAGCAATTGCTTTGACATCAACATCCTTTGCCAATGGTTTGTCTAACAAATAAAGCTCCAATATTTCTTGACGACCCCGAACATCAGGATTTGTGACAACAATCTAAAACAGATTTTCCAGGTGTTAATTTTTCTTGGTAAAGGGAAACTGTAGTCAAGTTCATTTGTTTAAGAGATTACTCAACCAAGACAGACATATATCACCAACACAAATCAGTAGCAAATTTTCAGCTGCAAAGAGAGTGTAAATCCGAAGGCAAAGTACATTGATGAACAAATCTAAGCTAATACTTGCATAAATTCCAAAATGAGAACTTTTAAAAATCACGGAATGCAAGATATAAATAATTCCTCACGAGAGAGAAAAAAGGGCTTCAAAACTTACACTCAGTTCATAATTGAAGGACTAATACATCAATAACAAATAGGTCCTTGTGAAAAGATAGTAAGACTTACATGCCTGTCAAATCTACCAGGTCTTGTCAAAGCTGGATCAAGTACATCTGGCAAGTTAGTTGCAGCCATGACAATGATCCCCTACAAAAAGGTTATCATTCTGATGTCATTAAGGTGTGCAAGAGGAAATTTAGCAAAACAATATGATTTCATCTGCATTCACCTCATTCTGTTCAAACCCATCCATTTCAACAAGCAGTTGATGCAGTGTTTTCTTTGTATGACCTTCCCACTGCTTTCGAGTTGACCCAACAGCATCAATTTCATCAATAAATATGATGCATGGAGCCTGTCAATGTAAAACAAATCATGATGACTGGAGAAAATACAACCTATGACCCAAAAATAGATCTCATCTCAAGTTTAATTTACTGATGGCATCCAAATTAGCATCTCACGAGAGTTAAAATGGCAAAGAGGTTAATGAAATATTATTGCAGTGCAATACAGTTTTCCACTGTTTATTACAGTCCTTTATATTTAAGTCGTCATCAATGGTACATGGTATACAATACAAATGAGTGCAGAAGGAATAAGCAATGCACCTTCTTCTTAGCCGCTTGAAACAAAGATCTCACTCTTCGAGCTCCAACTCCCACAAACCTAATAAGGTAAAAGAGAGGTAAATCTTCTGCCCAAGCCAAAAGGACTGCTCCCAGATTTAAAATAATAGACACTAAATTTCTTCAGCACCCAAAAAGTTGTATGTTGCTCGTCTCAGAGGATGTTTTTCATTAATGTCCTTTTTTTCCCAGAAAAAAAAGTAAGCGCAGAATAATGTTGTTTTCCTGTGATACAATGCCCTAAATGCTAACAAAACTTGTATGAACATCACATCGGATATGGAAAAATAAAAATATTAGTACGGGTGGGTTTTCCCTTTCTTTCTTTTTTTTCTCGAGAAAGAGAAATCAAAAGGTCCATTGCAGAAACATACAATATACAAAAAATTAAAAACAAAATCAAATTACAATAACCAAAGCAATCTTTTACACAAGCAAACAGATGTAAACAATTTCTCTAAATACAGCTTACATTTCCTCAAATTCAGAACCAGCTCTGTAAAAGAACGGTACCCCAGCCTCTCCAGCAATTGCCTTGTACATTCAAAAAGTAATAAAAGTCAGACAACACTACCAATTGAAGGCAGCTGGAAAAATCAGCAATGCTTCTAAGTTCAGTAGAGGGGCCAGAAATAGAAAGTACATAAAACATGAAAATTCTATCATCATTACACCAAAAAAACTGTACCTTGGCAAGCAGTGTTTTCCCTGTTCCAGGTGATCCAGTCAGAAGGATTCCCTGAGATTTGGTCACTCTTAAATGATACCACAGTAGGAAAGTAACACATAAGAGGATGATAAAATGGTAATAACAAGAGAAATATACCAAACCAATACAAACCTTAGGCAACTTTCCTCCTAACCGAGTAAACTTTGAAGGATTTTTTAGATACTCAACAACCTCCTCAAGTTCTTGTTTAGCATCATCACAGCCTTTGACATCTTTAAATGTCTTTACATTCTGCAACAAAAACAAATTCAACTGCTATTCACTGTAACCCAACTAAACAGGTACACAAGCAAACAACTGCAACAGCCAGTAAGTAATTGTTCATTAGTCTAGCTAAATTATCTACCGTCAAACTTTTCTTTTTTATCTATAGCACCTTCAAACTCCCTATAGATCGAGATAAACAAATCATGAAGTCAAAGTACTAAGACAACATAAAAAAATCAAAGATGTAATAGGAAATCAACAAAAAATAATCACCTTCTCTGGCACTATTTCTTTGTTCAAGTCTTTTGGGGAGTAAGAAGAACTTGAACCGACCCCTGAAGCTCCTATCCCTCCTAAGCTACCAATGTACTTCTGGAGTGCAGTGGCACCCATTAACCTGAAATTTTACAAATAATTCCAGATTCAATAGACAAATTGAGAAAACAAAAGAAAGATGTACACTTGCCGATTGCATTAGAAAAAAAGTAAAACATATCCAAACCCTCTTCTTTTCCTCAAACATAGCAAGATGCTGTTTTTCACCAATGTAGTCGAATGTAAACTATTGGGATGTGTTTAATAGACTGTAAATTTGAGAGGAATATCTCGAATATTATTTCATCATACTAATCTCATGTTATATTTGTCACAACAATTTAACTATCTCCAAAAAATCATAAAAAATATCATCCTATCTAATCTCATGTTATATATATCACAACAATTTAACTCTCTCCCAAAAATCATAAAAAGATCATCCTATCTAATTTTACAAAATTTAAACACAACAAATATTATCTTATACTTATCTACACTCCCCCACAAGCTTGACAGTATATGTCGATCAGGTTGTGTTCTGACAATCCCTTTGTAAGTACAACAAGTTGATTGGATGTGGGTACGTATTCAATGCTAATAATCCCTTCATCTAACTTGTTCTTGATAAAGTTCGATCTACTTCCACATGTTTGGTTCTGTCGTGATGTACTAGGTTATGAGCTATACTGATAGTTGGCTTGTCACAATAGAGTTGTATAGGATCCTTGCATTAAATTTTAAGTTCCTTTAGTACTCTCTTAATCAAGACAAGCTCACAGACTCCATGTGTCACGGCTCTATATGCGGCTTCTGTGCTGCTCCTGGCAACAACTTACCGTTTCTTGCTCCGTCATGTCACTAGATTTCCCCGTACCACTGTACAATATCCTGATGTTGACTTCCTATCAGAAATAAAAACCAGCCCAATCAGCATCTGTAAACGTATTCACTATTTGATCATCATTTTTTGCAAAGAACAAACCTTTGTCTAGAGTTCGTTTCAAGTATATGAGAATTCTATAGACCGCATCTAGATGACCTTGACATGATGAGTGCATATATTGGCTTACTAGACTTACTGCAAACGCAATGTCGGGTCAATATGTGAGAGGTAGATAAGTTTCCCAACGAATCGATGATATCTCCTTACATCCCGTGGTTTACCTTCAAACAATTTTTGTTTGTTAACCAACTTGATTGGTTACTTGGCTTTCAACCTAACATGTATGTTTATTCTAATAGGTCCAAAGTGTATTTTCTTTGGAAAACTGAAATCCACTTTCTGCTCCTGACAATCTCTATTTCCAAGAAATATCTCAACTTCCAAGTTCTTTAACCTCGAACTCTCTTGCCATCATGTTCTTAACTTCTCTCATCTCTTGACTATCATCTCCAGTTAAAATGATGTCTTCCACATATACAATGATAACATTGATCTTTTTTTTCTCAAAATGTTTGACGAACAATGTATGGTCGGCTAGTCCCAGACTATATCCAAACTTCTTTATGACTCAAGAAAATCTATCAAACCATGCATGTGGAGACTATTTCAGTCCATAAAGTGATTTGTTGAGTTTGCATATCATCTGCTTTCCCAATTTGTCTTCGATTTGTCTTCGAAACCAGGTGCTTGGCTCGTGTAAACTTCCTCCTCGAGATTACCATTAAGAAATGCATTTTTTAAATCCAATTATTGTAAAGGCCAATCAAGGTTAACAGCTAGTGACAAAAGAATTCTCACAGTATTGAGCTTAGCAACTGATGCAAAAGTTTCATCGTAATCAATACCATAAATTTGAGTGAAGCCTCTGGCAACCAAGCGTGTTTTGTGTTCTTCGATTGAGCCATTAGCCCTATATTTTAGTGTGATAACCATTTGTATCTTACTATGTTCTTACCATGTGGTAACTCTGCCAAACTCCAGGTTGTTTTTTTTTAAGCACACATTTCCTCTAGAATTGCAACTTTCCACTCAAGATTTTCTAGAGCTTCATGAACTGACCTGGGAATAATCTCACTAGACAATTTTGAAGTAAAAGTACGCAATGATTGAGAAAGATTTGAATATGAGACATATTTGGAAATGTTGTGTGAAAGTTCTAGCACCTTTCCTAATAGCTATGGGAACATCAAGATCAAGAATAGCACCTGGATGAGGATTTACTATCGGTTCATCTTCTTGGTTGTGATTAGGAATCACAACATCTTTAATAACTCAGGGTCTTCGTCTTGAGTAAACAAATTTTGGTTGAGGTGTTCAGTCTCCTCTTGGTTCAAATACTGGAGAAGTGGATTCTGATACTGGAGCGGTAGATTTATTTGTTTGAGGAATGATATGTGTGGGACAGACAGATGATGTGGTGTCTGGGCTGAGGACGAGAATATGTGTTGTATCCCAACAAGCTTCTCTTTCCAAATTATCCCCCTGAAGCGTAGATGTCTCAAAAATGGTGACATCACGGTAGATAAAAAGGATTTTTTTGTACGAGGACAATAGCAACAATACCTCGTCTTCTGAGCAGGAGAGTACCCCAAAATATTGTCTTAACCGCCCTAAGATCCAGTTTACTTCGGAGGTGGTCATGAATACGTACGAAAGCAGTACACCCAAAGGTCTTAAGCGGAAGATTAGTGGAAGCACAAATGTGATGAAAAATAGAAGTTAACAAGGAAATGGGTGTGCAGAAATTTAGTGGACGACTAGGCAGACGATTGATTAAATAGGCAGTTGTAAGGACTGCATCTCCCCATAGGAATTTAGGCACATTCATTGTAAACAAGAGAGCACGGGCAACTTCTAAGAGGTGACCATTTTTCCTTTCCGATAGTCCATTTTGTTGAAGAGTATTGACAAAAGAACTTTGGTGTACAATCCCATGGTGCTGTAGATAAAAATCAAGAATGGTATTGAATAATTATTTACCATTGTCGGTTCTAAGAGCACGCACATGTGTTTGAAACTGAGTCTTAATCATGTTGTGAAATTTTTTTAAAGTAGTTGCTATATCAGACTTATGCTGGAGGAGGCAGACCCAAGTAACCTTGTATGATCATAAATGAATGTGACAAACCATTTTTTGCCAGTGGGATTTGGAATATGTTATGGTCCCCATGTATCACTATGAATGAGAGAAAACAGGCGGATGGTGTGTATGGCTTTGGGGAAAAAGAAGCACGAGCGTGCTTGGCAAGTTCACAATTCACATGTAAACAAATTGAAATCTTTAATATTTTTAAATAATGAGGGAAATAAACGATGTCGGACAACCAACACAACTCTTGATACGAGACAACTAACACACCCTCTCATGCCAATAAATGAACATCTAGAACGTGAAGTTTACAAGAAAGTGAGTTGCCCAACTATCAGCAGTCCAACACATAACGGTAAACCTGGGCTCTGATACCATGTAAATTTGAGAGTAAAATCTCGAATATTATTTCATCAGACTAATCCCATGTTATATAGACTACAACAATTTAATTACCTCCAAAAAATCAGAAAAAATATCGACCTATCTAATTTTACAAAATTTAAACACAACAAATATTATCCTCTATTTATCTACATAGACCATTCAACAACTACAACTGAGCCAGTGAAGAAAAGGTCATACCACACCAAACCAACAGCAACAGTGAAAAGTATAGTTGAAATGACTTCTTGTGCAAGACGTGATGATCTGTTCGATGTTTTGGGGTCCACCTGCATCACATAAAAGTATGCTAAGAATTTAAAACATGAGTAGCAATTAAAGTATGTAACACAGGCCCCAAAAAAAGGTTAAAAAACCATGTCCCAACCCCTTCTTTTTTGCAATTCTTTTGTCTCTTACCATCACAACATGTAATGGCTGCTTCTCAGATATACCAGGGTTCACAAAAAGCTCATCCATGTTCCCAGATGCACGTTGTTTTAACTCTTGAAGCTAAATATAATAATTAAAGTTAGCAAGAGAAGTATACACTGAAGAATTTTCAATAAGGAAAAATCGGCGGTGAACAAGCAAATTGGTCACATATTTCTAAAAGTCAAACATAAAATTTCTCTACAGCAGTCGATATTTCTATATGCTCGTGTTTTTTTTATCGAGTTCTTTCGTGGATCCAGTCACAGGGAAAAAAGACCTTCATTGCAAATTTACCTCTTTCACAATTCTAGTCACCAATCAAGATCCTTCAAGAAGTAACATTTACTTGTCTGCTAAATGTCCGACTTGGTTTCAACCCTATATCTAGAAACCATAAGCTCTTGGCAGCAAGTGTGTAAAATAGTAGGTTATTAATGTTGGGTCAATGTGTATTAACATTATTCTAGACATTTATCCAGACAACCAGAAGAATTGGCAGTTAATATGAAAAGAAATCAATGTCACTGCAATCTTCAGATCTTTTGTAAAATGAATTCAATCAGAATAAGTGGTGGTAACCAGAGCTAAATTTTCTAAACAAAACAAAGACCATTGAACAAAGCCAAGTACCAACAAAGGGAGACTAGAAGCCTTTCCGGATTGCTCATCAGGTAAGTACTCTGCAATTGCATTAGTGGCCACCAGTGCCCGAATATATTCTGCTACTCCTTTACTGTCTACGACATGAGCTCGCTGTTCAAAACGCTGGATGACAGACTCAGGACTGAAAAAAAAGAGAGAGAAGGGAAGAACGATAAAAATGCATCAAAACCAATTCTACCACAAGCATTTAGGATCAATTTTGAATGCTAAACAAATCTCATACATCACAAGGACACTTCCAGCATAGTGATGCTGTCAGATTCACCATAAGTTTTCAACTGGAAAACCAAACTAACAAAGATTCTCAGTATTTGACCCCCTAACCCTTACTTCTCTTTTAATATTTCATCCTATAGAGTTGTTAGTCGTGATATCATAGATTATTCCACGGTTATGAATATATTGTTGGAATTAAACATACTATGCAACAATTTCAGCAGAGCCAAGGTAGAATATTTTGCGGTTTCAGTTTTTCCAAAAAGTTCAAACTAAATTCTAGCATTTACCAAGCAACCATCCACTTTGAGTTATGTTGAAAAAATTATAACATGTTACAAGGTACATAAATATTTCTTCAGCTTCGAAAGCTACTTTAACCAAACACCCTTTCAAATGACTAGCTTATACCTATTCGATGACGAAAAAATAAAAAACTTGGAAGCGTTGGTAAATACAAGAATCCATTAGTTAAAAGCATTCCAGGGATATAGCCAAGGCCAAGCCGAAATCTTTTATTTTTATTTTTTGAGTAGTAATGTATAAATGAGAAAATTGACCTGTGCTTATTGAGTTCCGCAAGAAGCAACCCCTGCTTTGCAGCATCTTTAGGATTTGCATCAGCTTCAGCAATCATCCTCTCCAACAGCTTCTCCTGACGCCGAAAAGGCCACCAACCAAACCAATCTGAACTCAAGACCCCCTCGAACCCATTTTTCAACCTCACAAAAACTCCCAACAAAAACACCATTATTGGAAATTTCTTCTTCCCATCCTCATTTACTTCTAAGCCCTCCTTCCCCAACTCATCATCCACCTTCCCACCTTCGCTCAAAACAGGTCCATTATTGTATTCACTTATTTCGGGATTCTCAACACCCGAGTTTGAACTACTGCTGCATGATTCCTGAATTGAATTTACATCACTCGAAGCAGGATTCAATACAGACGTAACAACTAAACGATGCCTTAAGAATCTAGAGTTGTGAAAAATTGAATCATCAAACCTAAAATTCAGTCTTAAAGAACAAGAAAAGGGCGGAGAAAACCTGGAAAGGTGGGATTTTTGAGGAACAGGAAAATGGTTCGACCGAAGAAGCGATGGCCTTTGAAAGACGGAAGCCTGAAGTGCGATACTCATTGCAAAACTTCAAATTTCAAAAATCAATAGAGAGTAATAGGTTTAAACAGAATAGTGTCTCCGAGGTTAGCGTCTATAAAATGAAATCCAATTCACAAAATTACAGAATTAGAGCACGCAGTTCAAACAGTGCCGAGTCTCTTCTCAGTCTGAACCACAGGATGGCAGAGAGGACGAGGGAAACCTTATCCAATCGCTTGAAATTGGGGACCTGTAAAAATATGCATGAACCAGTGGGGGGACTGGAATAACTTTGTTATATTTTTGGCGTCAACAATTTTAAGATATCAAAAGCACGATGCGAATATTATTTTTAACGACGTGCATCCATATGTACGCTGTTAATATTGTTGCATTTAACAGAAATAAGGACATGCATTAAAAACTACGCTGGAGATAGTAATATTCGCAGCATGCATTTATGTGTGCTGTTAATAAATTTATAACGACAGCTTACAGTTATATGTTAGCTCTTAATTATAATTGGTGAAAGTATTTTGAGATGTTTGTGAATGTCAACTTCTACTTCAGCTTATGTAATGTTTAACCAGATTTTCTGCTTTTTTGTTAATAATTTAAAGTTATAATTTGACATTTGTATCATTAAAATTTTTATCATATTCTACAATTATTCTTAATTTTTATTAATATTTTTGGAGATTTTGTTAAACTTGATGTATATGTCAGTTTTTAAGAGTTTTGAATAAAACTCATAAAATTCCAATCATATTTTATCACAAACATTTATTTTAAAAAAAAATATTTTGCAATTTTTTTTTTTATAATCTGCATTGCAGACATTTTTACATAGTTTTATGCATTTTTTTTAATGAAACACTAATAATATTAAACCAAATCCTGAAGAATCACATTCTGAGATACATGAGACTAAATGTAAACTCGGCCTTCAAGACTAGACAAAGAAACAACAGTCCTAGCTAAAGTATGAGCATCATGATTCGCTAACCACCTAACAAAAACAAATGATAAAGTTTGAAAATCCAATGCTTGTATTTTGCGGATCTTCCAAAATAAGCCCAACTGAAGAGGAATCCGGAATTGAGAAATTAAATACAAGAACAATTGGTAGAGTATCACATTCAATTAAGACATGAGAGAGGCAAATCTTTGATTCAACCAAGGGCTTCCCCAATTCCTAGTGATTCGGCTACTGAATGATTTGGAATAGCTCCAAGAACATATCCGAGATGATTCCTTATAATACAACCACATCCACCGTGACACGACATGGAAAAAATTGCTGCGTCAACATTTACATTTCAAGAAATGCTCTATAGGTTGAGTCCACCTAAAAATATTGAGCTTAATAAAAGTAGCAGGCGAGTTCAAAGGCATATTATGAACAGCTTGCCAATGAGATCTAATATCCAAAGCTGTCTGGAATATTATGATTGTTCGTTGTGCTCTTTTGATTCCACACTACATTTATGTTCTTCCAGATACACCACAAAATGACCGTCGCTATCTCGACTTCCATGGGTAAATTATTTGTAACCAAAGAGTTCCACCACCAAACAAAAGATCCCACTAAACCAACCTGTCTACCAATTGATGTAAGACTCCACACATTGAGAACTAGAGGACAAGTTATAAGAACATGAAAATCCTCATCCAAATCATCATGACATAAAGGGCACTATTCGAGACCTGTACTCGGCGTATACGTAAAGCATTCCTCGTAGGAAGACAAGATGACAGAGCACGCCAAACTAAATTACGTACTTTGGCCGGGAGGTGTAATTGCCAAACTTTATCCCAATTTATTATTGTGGGATTAATAATTGATTCTGAATTTTGCATCAAAATTTTGTATCCACTCCTGACTGTATAGCTTCCTTTTTCATCAGCAGCCCACATCCAACGATCATCACAAATTATGTTGCTCAATGGGACCGACATAATCTTATGTTGGTCTCTCTCGTTAAAAAATTCTTTCAACAAATAAATATACCAATCACCTGCCTCGTTAAGACACAATGAGCTGACAGACAACTTTTGTAATTAATCACAGCCGTTGGATGAGCTTCCTTTTGTTATAGACATTCCAAGCCCTTCCCTGATTAATATAATGAGTCAAATAACTCTTCACAATTGTCAATTCAGTTTCGCAGCAAGCGTGGTGATGAAGGAAAGCTTCTGAACCCAAAAAATGAAGGATTTTAGACGGTTTGGAAAAACAATGCCCCAATTAAGATCAGATAAGCAGCTCCAATCAGAAGAAATAGAATGTCTCAAGATAGCTCTACATTAGAATGAGGTAAAGTTTGAATCAAGGGTATCATTAGAAGATGTCAAGAAAATGATCAAAGAAAATTACAATGAAGATCCATTGGCATGGTGGGATGAAAATCAACTCAAAGCACGTCTTAAAATTAAGGAAGGAAAAGAGTATGAATTTTTTTGATGCAAGCCTATTCTAATGAATATTATAGATCAAAGGGATATGCAGATTATAATCAAGGAACATCTGGACCTTGGTTTAATAAAATCATGAATTTCACCATACAGCAGCCCAAGATTTCTTGTAAGAAATTATGGTGAAATAAAAAGAAACAGACCCAAATTAGTTATTAATTATCAAGAAATTAATAAGATTCTGGAGTTTGATGGGTATAATATACCTAGTAGAGAACATCTAATTAGTTGCATACGCAATGCGAAAATATTCTCTAAATTTGATTGTAAGTCTGGTTTTTATCAGATTCGGATGTAGGAAGAAAACAATAAATTCACAGTTTTCTCCACACCACAAGGACACTATATCTGGGAGGTATTACCAATGGGATTGACTAATTCACATCACATATTTCAGAGGAAAATGATAATTTATTTAAAAATTATTTTAAATTTATGTTTGTCTATATTGATGATATTTTAATCGCATCCAAAAATATGGAAGAACATATTAATTATTTAGAGAAGTTCCTTATGTTTGTAAAAAGGAATGACTGGTTCTATTAGAAAAGAAAACAGTCAGTGCCACAAGAAAAATTAAATTCATCGGAATAGAAATCGATGAGTCTATTATAATTTTGCAGGATCATTTAGTAGAAAAAGTGCAAAATTTTCCAAACGAGCTAAAATAAACGAAACAATTTCAAAGTTTTCTGAGAGTTGTTAATTTTGCTGGGATGTTTATTAAAACCTAGCAAAACACAGGAAAATGTTTAGTCCATTATTGAAAAAAGATGCGAAATTTATATGGACGAAAGAACACACCCAAGGACTTAGGCAACTCAAGGAGATTTGTAAAAATCTTCCAAGAATGGCTATTTCCCATGACGAAGATGATATGATATTATATACAGATGCCAGTGATCATTGGTGGGTGACGGTTTTAACAAAGCTCACACCAGAAGAAGAACAACTATGCAGATATTGCAATGGACTTTTCTCAGATGCAGAAGTCATAAGATGACATATCAACGAAAATTAATTTTAAGCAGTAAAAATTACTTTTAAAAAATGGCCATTATTTTTACTTGCAAAGAAATTTACTTTAAAATTTGATAATACACAGGTAAAAGCTTTCTTGAGTAATAAAATAAAATCTAAACCCGAGAAGGCTAGATTATTAAGATGACAAGTGTTATGTCAAAATTATATTTTTGAGATTATGATCATAAAATCTCATGAAATATTTTTGCATATTTTTTAACAAGAGATGGACCACGGTGATATCGATGACATCATAAAAATGCAGAGACATTTGAGAGAACATCTTTAAATGCTTCAAAACGAGTTCAATAAGCTTGCCCTAAATGCAGAAATTACGGGTATGTTACAACAAGCCGATAAGATAATTGTCTCTGATCGAATCAAATGATGTTTATAGGCTCATACTCAGCTATGATCTGTAATACAAAAACCTATCATCCAAGGCATTGAGAAGCCACTGGTTTCCCAAATGGAGATTTTTCGAGTATATGACTCTATACATGGTGTAGGGGATTCAAATACCCCTAGCACAAGTGTTAAGTCGAGATCATCTCCAGATGAATCGGTTGAAACAAAAATTGAAACTCCAGATTCATATCTCTAATCTTCAAGTCAATCCTTCACCTCAGGGATTGAAGTTGAAAAGATCAACTTTAGACTTAATACATACAAGAGAAAATCTAATGTTGATACTAATGAAGTTACAATTAATTATTTAAAAATGATAATTATTTACAATATTCAAATATTTCACAATAAATTTAGTAATCTAATTGTCTAAACAATTAATTATTCCAAAAATGATAATTATTTACAATATTCAAATATTTCACAAAATAAATATTATAGATTTTATAAATAAAACTGAAAGCTTGATATGAACTCAATTTACAAATTTCAACTAAATTACTCATGTTATGAAAAAGTAAAAATTTATGGTAAAAAGTAAAAATCTCAAACTCTCAAAATTTACCAAACTACAAACTTTATAAAATTTTTCTCTCTCAACTCAATTGTGTATTTCTTCACAAATGGTGAGGCTATTTATAGAATTTCTTTAAAAATAATCCAAAAATAAAATACATCATTACCTACATCATTACACACTAATTTTCAATATTTACAACTCTTATTTTCAACATTCAAATATTCAATACACATATTTTAAATATTATTTTTCAACACTTCCCCTTGTGATGATGACCATAATGATTGTATTCATTACGTGTTTTTATACTGCCTCGTTAAAAACCTTACTAGGAAAAACTCATTGGGATAAAAACCATAGTAAGGGAAAAAGAGTGCAGTCTCGTAAACTCCCCCTCATGTTGACATGAACAATTCTTCACAAATTCCGTAGATTGTGCATCCCAGTATTATATATGTGCTTTCTGAATATTGTCGTAGGAAGTGCCTTTGTGAAGAGATCTGATGAGTTTTCACTTTATTGAATGTGACGAACATCAATACATTTATTCTTCTCAAGCTCCTTGGTGAATGCAAAGAACTTAGGAGGAATATGTTTAGTTCTGTCGCTTTTTATGTATCCTTCTTTCATTTGAGCAACACATGCAGCATTATCTTCATATAGTATCACAGGCTTCTCGTCGAATGATAATCCGCATGATATTTGGATATGTTGGGTCATTGATTTTAACCACACACATTCACGACTTGCTTCATGTAGTGCAATAATCTCGGCATGATTTGATGAAGTTTTTACGAGCGTTTGTTTCTGTGAACGCCAAGAAATTGCAGTGCCTTCACGAGTAAATACATATACAGTTTGGGAACGTGCCTTGTGTGGATCAGATAAGTATCCAGCATCGGCATAACCAATTATACTTGGATTAGCATCTTTTGAATACAAAAGTCCCAAGTCTGTTGTTCCTCGTAGATAATGGAATATATGTTTAATTCCGTTCCAGTGTCTCTTTGTTGGATATGTGCTAAATCTTGCCAACAAATTTACGGAAAAAGATATATCAGGCCTTGTACAATTTGTAAAATACATAAGGGCACCGATAACACTTAGATATGGTACTTCTGGACCAACAATATCTTCATCATCTTCACATGGACGGAATGGATCCTTTTCTATGTTTAATGATCTAACAACCATTGGAGTACTTAAAGGATTTGATTTATCCATATTAAAACGTTTAAGGATCTTTTTTGTATAATTTGTCTGGTGAACAAACATTCCACATTCTTTTTGTTCAATTTGTAAACCCAGACAATACTTGATTTTTCCAAGATCCTTCATTTCAAATTCTTCCTTCAAGTATGACACAACTTCTTGAATTTTCTTATTCGTTCCAATGATGTTTAAATCATCAACATATACAGCAATAACTACGCATCCGGATGTTGTTTTCTTAATGAAAACACAAGGGCATATTGAATTATTTACATATCCCTTTTTCATCAAGTGATCACTTAGTCGATTATACCACATTTGACCGGATTGTTTTAACCCATATAATGATCTTTGTAATTTCACAGAATAACATTCTCTGTGTTTTGAACTTTGTGCTTCAGGCATCTTAAATCCTTCAGGGATTTTCATATATATATATATTAGTATCAAGTGATCCATATAAGTAAGCTGTAACAACATCCATAAGACGCATTTCTAAATTTTCAGATTCCGCCAATCTAATCAAATACCGAAACGTAATTGCATCCATCACGGGAGAATACGTTTCTTCATAATCAATTCCAGGTCTTTGAGAAAAACCTTGTGCAACAATTCGAGCTTTATATCTTAAAATTTCATTTTTCTCATTTCGCTTTCGAATAAAAACCCATTTGTATCCAACAGGTTTTACACCTTCAGGTATAAGGACTATAGGTCCAAAAACATTACGTTTATTTAGCGAATCCAATTCAACCTGGATGACATCTTTCCATTTTATCCAATCCTGCCGATTATTACATTCATCAAAAGATTTTGGGTCATGATCTTCATTATCATTTATGATGTTGATTGCCACATTATAAGAAAATATATCATCAATTTCTTCTATATCTTTTCGGTTTCATATTTTTCTAGTATTAATATAATTGATAGAGATTTCACAATTCTCGTCAGTTTGTGGTTCTGACAGAACATTTTCATCGTCATATGTTTCTTCAGGAACATCATTCTCTATTTTATGATCATCATGTGTTTTTTCAGGAACACCTTTCTCTATTTTGTGATCATCGTGCTTCTCAATGAATTTTCTTTTTCGAGGATTTTTATCCTTGGAAACGACTGGCCTTCCACGCTTCAGGCATTTTATGACATCATGAGTTTCTTCAATTTGTTTCTTCGGAATTTCAATTCGAGCAGGGACATTTGCAGCATGTATATATGATTTAGTCATCCTTTTGTGTCTGCAAATGCATCTGGTATTTGATTTGCTATTCTTTGCAAGTGCACAATTTGTTGTACATCTTTTTCACATTGTTTTGTTCTTGGATTCAGATGTAACAATGATGATACATACCATGTAATTTCCTTTTCGGTATGTTTCTGTTCTCCCCCTAACATTGGGAAAATTTCCTCATTAAAATGAAAATCAGCAAAACGTGCTGTGAATACGTCGCCTGTCTGAGGTTCAAGATATCGAATGATTGATGGACTATCATAACCGATATAAATTCCAATCTTTCTTTGAGGTTCCATTTTCTTTCGTTGCGGTGGTGCAATAGGCACATACACCATACATCCAAAAATTCTCAGACGAGAAATGTCTGGTTCTTTACCAAATGCAAGCTGTAATGGGGAGTATTTATGATATGCACTTGGTCTCATGCGAATTAATGTAGCAGCATGTAAAATTGCATGTCCCCATACAGAAATATGGAGCTTTGTTTTCATAATCATTGGTCTAGCAATTATTTGCAGATGTTTAATCAATGATTCAGCCAATCCATTCCGTGTATGTACATGAGCAACATGATGTTCAACAATGATTCCCATAGACATACAATAATCATTGAAAGTCTGGGAAGTAAATTCACCAGCATTATCAAATCTAATTTTCTTGATTGTATAATCGAGAAATTGATTCCTCAATTTTATTATTTGAGCAAGTAATCTTGCAAATGCAACATTTCGAGTTGACAATAAACATACATGTGACCATCTGCTGGAGGCATCAATCAATACCATAAAGTATCTGAATGGTCCACATGGTGGATGGATTGGTCCACAAATATCACCCTGAATACGTTCAAGAAACATTGGTGATTCAGTTTGGATTTTGACTGGTGATGGTCTTATAATAAGTTTTCCAAGAGAACATGATTTACATTGAAACTTATTATTCTGAAAGATCTTCTGGTCATTCAGTGGATGACCATGTGTATTTTCTATGATTCTTGGCATCATTGTTGAACCAGGATGTTCCAATCAGTCATGCCAATTTGTTAATATTGAAGAATTATCAACTACCATGTTTGATTCAATGTGACTTATATGTGTATAATGCAATCCAGTAGGGAGCATTGGTAGTTTTTCAATCACATATTTCTTTCCTGATTTATATGTGGTAAGACACATATATTTCTCATTCTCTTCATTCATTGTTTGAGTATCATACCCATGTGAATATATATCATTAAAACTCAACAAATTTCTTTTCGATTGTGGTGAATATAAAGTATCATTGATCAAAAATTTTGTACCATTAGGTAACAAAAATTGTGATTTACCACATCCTTTAATCAAGTCTACAGGACCTGATATTGTATTCACCATTGTTTTTGTTGGTTTTAGTTCCAAGAAATATCTTTTATCTCGAAGGATAGTGTGTGTTGTACCACTATCGAGTATGCAAACTTCAGCTTTGTTCAGTAGCATTTTTCATGTTTGAACTTCAAAAAATTATGCAATGAAATAAAATTACTGACAATACATTTAATACAATACAATACATATGTAAAAAATATAGCACACGATTAAACATTATCATACGGGTACATAAAATATTTTACATATTTATTCCACCAGTAAATTGATCATTATCTGAGAAATCAATCAGAAAATCTCCAGCATCAAAATGAGTTGAATCACTCAAAGGTTCACTTTGTTCAATGAAGTTGGTCTCCTTTTCTTTCCCTTTTATTGATTCTTTATAAAGTTTACAAAGGTGCTCAGAGGCTCGACAAATACGGGACCAATGTCCTGGAGTACCACATCTGAAACAAGAACTTTCAAATCTTTTTGAGTGATTCTCATTAACACTCATATTTTCATGATGTCTTTTCTGTGGATGGTTTGGGACGTTCTTTTGAGATGAGTTATAAAAGTAATTATCTCGATTATTTTCAAAACCACGGCCGCGTACACGACCACTGACCACTTCCACGTCCACGACCACGACCTCGATTTCGTCCTCGACCAAAATCTTGTCTATAACTTTGATTTTGGTTTCCAGATTTAAATTCATTTGTTACGACATTTACTTCAGAAAATGCTGTTGAACCAGTGGGTCGTGCCTGATGATTTCTCATTAGCAGCTCATTATTCTTTTCCGCCACCAGGAGACAGGCGATAAGTTCAGAATATCTCGAAAATCCACGCACTCTATACTGTTGTTGTAGAGTTATATTCGATGCGTAAAAAGTGGAAAATGTTTTTTCAAGCATTTTCATTTCAGCAATCTCATGCCCACAGAATTTCAATTGCGAGATTATTCTATACATCGCCAAGTTATAATCACTGACTTTTTTAAAATCTTGGAATCTCAACGTATTCCATTCATCCCGGGCGGTCGGAAGTATAACTTCCCTTATATGTTTGAATCTTTCTTTTAATCTCTTCCACAAAGCCATGTGATCTTTTTCAATTAGATATTCACATTTCAATCCCTCGTCGAGATGTCGACGCAAAAATATCATGGCTTTTGCCTTTTCTTGGATGTCGATATGCCATTTTCTTTTATGGTCTCATTTAGACCCAATGACTCAAGATGCATTTCTACATCGAGAGTCCATGACATATAATTTTTTCCCGTGATATCAATAGCAATGAATTCGAGCTTTGCCAAGTTTGACATGGTGGTACTAAAAAAATTATGATACATTTTATTAGTTAATGAATATTGCTAATACAAAGTAATGGATAAAAAACAAGTACAAGCATTTGTAAAAATAAAGAAAACACACTGAGGAGGATATTCACCGATAAATACAAGACTCGTGAGTATGATAACCAAAATAATTAAAAATAACATTGAGAAAGTCATATTCTTTTTCTTCAAAAATTTGATGAAGAATAATTTTTAGAGAAGAAGTGAAAGTTGGAGTGATTGAATGTGTTTGTGAGATCATATTTATAGGGCAAAAACTAGCCGTTTTGTTACCGTTTATGACCGTTGGTATACAAAAAAATAAATGTATGCATTTGTATAATTTTATGGTAATAATATGATGTATATAATATTAGTCATGTTTAAATAATTATGTATATCATATCACATTATTATAATGCGGTGGCACAAGTTATTTTGTTTTTAAAACCTTATAGACTTTTATACTTGTCGTATCCCTTACCGGGAGTGTGGGATGTCGTCTTAACATCCTCCCAGGATTTATAACAAGTTTTTGAAAAATTTATTTTTGTTATTTCTGAATAACATTATATTATATATTAAATAGATACACAATAAATAAATAAACAGTAAAATAAATATTATTACTTTTGTTATCTTTTTCTTCTGTTTTGGAGCTTGGAAAAATATAGAGGACTTTTAGAGCTTCGTGCTGATAACTTGTTATGAAAAAGTAAAAATTTATGGTAAAAATTAAAAATCTCAAACTCTCAAAATTTACCAAACTACACACTTTATAAAATTTTTCTCTCTCAACTCAATTTTGTATTTCTTCACAAATGGTGAGGCTATTTATAGAATTTCTTTACAAATAATCAAAAAATAAAATACATCATTACCTACATCATCACACACTAATTTTCAATATTTACAACTCTAATTTTCAACATTCAAATATTCAATACACATATTTTAAATATTATTTTTCAACGACTCGTAGCATTATTTGATATATTTTTTTTTTTTTCAGATTTCGAGTCAATCAGATTGACCGAACCGACATATTTTTTGAAACCTCTGAATCTCCGACCATAACCTAAAATTTGTCGGTCCAGACAAAGCGGTCATCAGACAGTTTCTGTGGAAACCCTCTTCTTTGTGTTCTTCAATCGTAAGTTGTTCTAGCTGTTAACATTGTTTCAACAATTTAGATTTTGTTTCCCCGCACGGTTGTAGGCTAAAGCCTGCTCATTTAGACCTTGCACACTACTGGTTTGTACAACTTTCTTTAGAAACGATTTGTTTGTCATTTTTCACGATTTAATTCTGTTGAAGGCTCGCTGAGTTTTGGAAAAATGGATCTGTGGTTTTGGTTGACAGTGAAAATTTGATTTTGGTTCTGCACGCAGCATCTGTTCTTCGCTTGTCATAATGGGTTTAATATTTCATTTTTAAACTATATTTTTCTTTGTTTTCTTAAGTTTGTTTTTCTTCTTAAAAATTAGGGTTTTATTGAATGGGAATTTTTGAGTGAAGATTGATATTGGGATGCAGTTGGACGAGATGGAAAGTGAAGACTTGGTAAATGATGAAGTGAGAGTGGAGGAGGATTGTAGAGAGTGCAGGAGATGCTTAGAAATGGAAAATGAAATCACAAAAGTTAACCATAAATATCAACTCTTGGAACTGGAAATCGAGGAGAAAAAGGATGTAATAGAGCGGCTTGAAGGTAAGCTCGGGTTTATGGAGCTCAAAAAGTTCAAATTCGAGGATGAGATTCGTGTGTTGAGACAGAGTAACGAGGATCTTGAAACGAGAATTGAAAATGGTGAAAGAGTTACTGCTAAAGAAAATGGGGTGGTTGATTTGACTGCGGTGGATGATGACGAAGACAAGATCACAAAGCTGATGATTGAAAATGGTGTTTTGGAGTGTGAGAAGAAGAGAAGCTGAATGCGAAATTTATGATTGGAAGGTGAAATATAAAGAGCTGGAGATACAGGTGATGGAGTTGCAGAAGAGATTACAGGCTGAGATGTCGAAAAGGGGGTTGGGTTTTCCCAATATGGATTCAGTAAAATTGAATGGAAAATCTGGACTAAATCCTGTTCCGGCGTCACTTGTGCAAAACTACGATGAATATGAATCAAATGAGGATGATGATGTGACAGGTATTCTTTTCTTGGCTCGTTTTTGCTGATGAAGCTAAGTTAGTTGGCATCTTGGCCAGTAAATGGGATTTCTCTATGTTACTTTAATTGACGGCCTTACGAAAAACAGATATGCAGCATGTAAAATTGATCATATCAGTTTGAAGCTTTAAATTCCAGAAGTTTTATTGAAATTTTTGTTTCTTTTCCTGTGCAGCAATCACCCCTCCAGGTGACACGTCATCTAAGAAGTATACATGTGCCGATGAAATGAAGGGAAGCCGTCAATGTGAATTCAATGTGAAATATGGTAGACGAGTTAGAAAGTGTTTGAGCTTTACTGAAGACAAGAGCCTCTTGAAGAGTTTTTCTCCCTCAACACCAGGTGGTAGAACTCCTGTTGGTCCCATTGATATTAGTGACGGTGAGGATAACCTAGATGCCCCTGACATTTCTCTTCCGGATCTTGATCTTACAGGAAGGAAGGTGGCCTTTAATTCCACTGATGACGGATTGGGAAATGCTATGTATGAAAATAAGTTGACCTCAAAAGCTAGATCTACAAATGTTCTTGAGCACCAGGATGACGAAGAAGACGTTGCTTGCTATAATGGGAGAAAACCCTATCTTTTGACTCCTAAAAGGAGAAGAGTCTCGAAGGTTGTTACCAGTGATAGTGAAAGTGATGATAATATTCCAATTGGTAGAGTTATGAGTAAAAATCAGCGATCATATGGCTTAAATTCGAACCTGAACAGCAACTCTGCGTGTGATACTGAATCTCAGGACAGCATTGATGAACCTAAGCCTAGACGACGGTTAATGAAGCAGCGGAATTTCGCAGAGATGGGTGTCGCAAGAAAATGTATTCATGAAGGCAACAAGAGCGATGATATCCTTGGAATCCCAAAAAATGAATCTGATGAAGAAATGAAATTGGATGACTCGGGTAGTGAAGGTGAAAGCTTGGGTGGATTCATTGTAAATAGCTCTGATGTTTCTGATAGTGATGTTTCTGCTAAGGGTACTTCTAGTGAATCGGGAGATTCATTAGATAGTGGCGTGGACTATAAGGAAATTATGTCTGGTTTAAGAAGGGAAAGTAAACACAAGATGAAGTGGGACTTCGAAGCAGATATGCTTGCTGATTTCGGTAAAAATCCTGAAATATGCATGAAGGCCGTGTGTGCTCTGTATCGCCAACAAACATCAGAGGAGAAATTTTGCAAAGCAACACTAAATCTTAATGGGCGAGGGTTTAGCCAGTGTGATGCATACAGGTAAAGTGCTATTACACGTGTGTATATCTCCGTTCCTTTATTTGCTCCTAGCTTTTTGATCTGCGTACAACATACATATGCATGAGTTGTGATTATGATACTATATCCACTTGATAATAAAGTAGTTGAGGTTTTTTGTTTTGGCTTATGGGTGACTTGCCAGGGGCAGTGCTTTAGCGGAGTTTCTCACTGACGGTGAACCACAAAGTGACGTGAAGAAGTCGGTACAAGAGTTGCTAGAATTCAATCCGAAGGGGGATGAACTATGCAGGGAATTGGCGAACCGCTACTCGAAGCAGCTATTTGCCATATATCAAAATGGAGAGGACCCGTTCTTTAAATCACCACAACCTGGTGGGCAATCCTGAAACCATAATGGAGATATTATGGAACTGATATGATGTTGGCATCAAACTTTTTGGCAATGTTGTAAGCATCTTGATTGTGTAAAATCTTTCTTTTCTATCAATGTGCTGCTGCGGCCGAGTCTTGTGATTACTAACTATGCTTGATAAGGTTGGTCAATCATGAAAATTATACATTTAACATTTAGAAGGTAGCATATTTTACTCTGTGCATAGTATTTATTACATGTTGAAAGCATCCTTGCGCGGGTCTAAATTAATTATTTGTGTTGTTGGTTTTTGTTGTAAATTTGTATTATTAGATTGTGTAACTTCAATAGTAATATGCGGACAAAATTTTAAAAAAAAATTAATTACGCAATCATTGAGTATAGGTCGTTAGTCTCAAGAATAGATGATGCATGAGAAGGGGATATTACAGGTGCAAATATTAAATGACAACTTGAAGACAACCTAAACATAATCTGATGGAGACAATCGAGCATCGGATCCAAGAAACAACAATCGTCCAAAAAACAGTAACAAATAACACTTGTACTATTTAATCTCGTTCAGATTGTGAAATGGTTGAGATAACTTTAAATCATCTAGATTTCAACTATGCAAGAGCATATTCCAAATAAGAAACCAATCATCAATTTCTTGTTTTAAAACATTGGTTTAAACGGAATAATTTTAATTTCCCAATGCATCTCGCTCCCAGAAGCAAGATGTGATGTACACACGTATATATAGATAAGCCAACCCAAAACTAGACAAACAGACCAAGAAACCAAACCTCACACCAAAAGCAATGGCTTCAAACAACATATCTGTGCTTAATGCGCTTGACAATGCACGCACACAACGGTACCATATTACCACTATTGTGATTGCAGGAATGGGATTCTTCACGGATGCATACGACTTGTTTTGCATCTCCACTGTCACAAAACTTTTAGGCCGTTTATACTACTACGATCCCTCCTTAGGCAAACCCGGAAAGCTTCCACATCCAATCAATAACTTGGTTATTGGAGTTGCGCTAGTCGGTACTCTAACCGGGCAACTAGTATTCGGGTACCTAGGCGATAAGCTAGGCCGGAAAAAAGTTTATGGGCTCACTTTGATTCTTATGGCCCTTTGTGCCATCTGTTCTGGTTTATCATTTGGATCCAGTCCAAAGGCTGTAATGGGAACTCTGTGTTTCTTTAGATTCTGGCTTGGATTTGGGATTGGTGGGGATTATCCTCTATCCGCCACTATCATGTCTGAATACGCGAACAAGAAAACACGTGGGGCGTTTATTGCTGCAGTGTTTGCTATGCAAGGAGTTGGCATCATTTTTGCTGGACTTGTATCGATGATCATGTCTAAAATCTTCCTTGGCAATTATGGAGGCCCATCATTTACCAAAGAACATGTTCTCTCTACAGAGCCAGAGGCCGACTACGTATGGCGAATTGTTCTAATGATCGGCGCACTCCCGGCAATCCTTACCTTCTACTGGCGTATGAAAATGCCCGAAACAGCACGGTACACGGCCATAATCGAAGGGAACGCAAAGCAAGCAGCTTCGGACATGGGCAGAGTTCTTGAAATCGAAATCCAAGCTGAACCCGACAAAATAGCCCGGTTCAACGCATCAAACGAGTACCCTTTACTCTCTTTCGAATTCGTGAGACGCCATGGAAAACATCTGATCGGTACAACGACGACATGGTTTCTTCTAGACATCGCATTCTACAGCCAAAATCTAACTCAAAAAGACATTTTCCCAACCATGGGTCTCACCAACAAAGCTGAAAACGTCAGTGCCCTCCGAGAAATGTTCGAAACATCGCGTGCTATGTTTGTGATCGCATTGCTAGGGACTTTTCCGGGATATTGGTTCACCGTGGCTTTCATTGAAAAGATCGGGCGTTATTACATACAACTGGTTGGCTTTTTCATGATGTCGATTTTCATGTTTATAATTGGTATGAGATACGACTATCTGAAGACGAAGGAACATAGATGGGCCTTTGCAGCGCTTTATGGGCTCACCTTCTTCTTTGCGAACTTCGGGCCGAACAGCACAACCTTTGTCTTACCCGCAGAGCTTTTTCCGACAAGGGTTAGGTGAGTGAACTTCACTTGTACTCTTCATTACGTATCCAACTCTTGTCCTACATTTGATCCAGTCCAAGGTAAACAATTTTATAAACAATATTTTTCATTCAACAGGTCCACTTGCCATGCACTTAGTGCGGCCTCCGGGAAGGCTGGGGCAATGGTTGGCGCCTTCGGGATACAAAATTACACACAAGATGGAGACATAACTAAAATCAAGAAAACTATGATCTTTCTAGCAATCACAAACATGATGGGATTTTTCTTTACTTTTCTAGTGACCGAAACAAAGGGAAAGTCATTAGAAGAGATCTCTGGTGAGGATGGCGGCGGCGATGAAGGTGGTGAGGGTCATCAGATGACCACGAAACCACCATTCAGTCCATCGGAGAAATGGGAAGAAAAATCGAGGAATTATTGATTAATCGATTCAAGTTTAGCTTTGCTATATATGAAATGTTTAAGATGCAACATAAGAATATTTTGTTTACTCCTGAGGACAATTTATGATGCACCATTTGAATTATATTATTATGATAATGTATTTCATTTGATGTATCATAGAATGATATAATCAATCATTTGATTGGTAATGATATATACTTCCTATTAATAATAGAATATTGTATGTCTGTCCGTACATATGCATGTTGGGCTACCATTGCACATCCTGCGCACCCAAATCTTCCGATCTAGCCATACCGACCCCGAACACTCGCAAACACCGATCGGCCCTCACGTATTCTCACCCAAACCGACCAAGCATCGACTCCAGCCTTAAATTCTCCCCTTACTCGACATCTACAGACCTTTAGCAACATAAAAATGGGTAACCCCTTGCACATATACATAAAACCTTTTGGAATCTAAAATGGACCATGCCATATCAGAAACCTACAAATATTGTTAGGCCAAAAAGATCATCATCGTCACTACGTTGAAGAACATTGAGGTATTGCAACTGAAGAAATATGAACCATGTAAAATTAAAATAAATAAAATTCTATTCGAAGAGCAACATTAATTAAGGAGTATTATATTTCAAGAGGAAAAAGATCTCCTTGAACGGAGCAAGAAAAAAATCAAAGATTTCGATGGAGAAACAGAACAACGGAATGGAAGATGTGGTTATGGAGGGTCCTTTGAAGGCAATCCAAGGAGAGATAAAGGGATGCATGGCTACAAATACCGCAGCTAATCGGCACTCGTTCAAGGATACCCTTCTTGGGCATCAGGATACATGCTTCAAGTCTTGTTACCCGGAGGATTATGAACTCATCTCGGACGACGAGATCTATGGAGAGTATGAGGAAGATGAAGGGTGCCCGATTATAAAGCTCTCACAGGAGGAAAAGATCAGGCTACTTAGACCTTGGCACCACACCTTGATTGTTAAGGTTCTGGGCAGGTCCATTGGTTATAATTATCTCCTCAGACGTATTAAGGCTCTGTAGAATAGAAAGCGAAGGCTCCTATTGAACAGTTGCGTGTCATATTAGATTGCTTAAACATATTCTGCTCTTGTTCTGGACAAAGAGTTAACTATCAGAAATCTCATATCTTTGTCTCTAGAAATGTGAATGCTATGATGGCAAATAATTTATCTTCTTTGTCAGGGATTCCATTGGCGGTTGATCTTGGTAGATATCTTGGAGTACCTTCTATATATGGGAGGGTAACAAGTAATCTGTACAAGCAGGTGCTGAATAGAGTCAAATCTCGGCTCGAGGGATGGAAAACCAAGTACTTGAATTTTGCAGGACGCAAGGTATTAGTGCAATCTGTGCTCAATTCTTTCCCAAGTTACTCTATGCAAACAAGCCTGTTACCCAAGGGAATATGCGATGAAATTGAGAAATTAATCCGAAAGTTTCTATGGGGTGGAAATATTGGGGGATAGAAAATGTAACCTGGTGAATTGGGAAGTTGTCACTAGTCCAAAGTCTCTGGGAGTCCTGGGTACCAAGAGATCATGACAAAACTGGGTTGGCGAGTAATGGAAGAAAAGAATAGCCTTTGGGCACATGTCCTAAAGGGTAAATACATTCGCAATGCGACCACTAGCAGAGAGATTCAGATAAAATAGGGTGCGTCCAACGCCTGGCAAGGTATTTGCAAGACTACACTTTCTTGAGAAGGGAAGCAAAAAGGCAGTAAGGAATGGTAAATCCACTAGCTTTTGGAATGATAAGTGGGTAAGTAATGAACCTGTGAGTAAGTTTTTAACCAAGGACATTGACTTAGCCTAGATAAACAAAAAAGTACACGAATATTGGATCAAGGGTGAGCGATGGAATTGGGAAGCAATACATGGATTGGTACCCACTACTGTGGAGAATGAACCAGCTGCTTGCACGTTGAGTGAAGAGGAAGATATAGAGGATAACACCTGCTGGGGTATCACTAGTAATGGTAAACTCTTGATGAGCTCAGCTTATGAGTTGATAAGGGACAGAAACGAACAGGGGGTGACAAATCTTGGGAAGCCATATGGAAGCTGGAAATGCCTTACATGATAAGAACCTTGATTTAAATAGTTAGACATGGTAAGACTATGAGCAATGTGGAGAGAGCTAAAAGGGGTGGAAGATGTGCAGTGTGCCAGGACTCTCTGGAGGACGAGGACCACATTTTTCGCAAATGTGAGGAAGCAAGAGCTAGATGGAATAGATTAATGCCTACTAAGGTATGTCAGTTGGCCCTGAATCTGAACTTTGATGAGTGGTTAATAGCTAATTTTGGTCACGGGTACAAGCACGATAAGACTAGGGATTGAAGTCATCAAGTCAGCCTTCGCCTCAAATAAGGTAATGCCAAATCACAATGTAGCTTATGCAAACTGTATAACTAGGTGGTTACCCCCTCCTAGCAGATGGAGTTCACTTAATGTGGATGAAAGTTGCAAGCAAAAAATGTTAGGAACTCGGGTGTGAGGGTCTATTGTGGAACGAAACTAGAGACTGGATTTGTGGCTTCATGTATAATATTGGTTGGTGCTCAATGGAGGAAGCAGAGCTTTGGGCTGCTTGCAAAAGGTTGAGCTAGCATGGAATTCAGGATATAAGAAGATTCTGCTTGGGATTGATTCAGAGATGGTGGTAAGGTGGTTGAATAAAAAAGGGACGCCATGCTCCTCCATTCTTAACTTGATATCTATTTGTATATATATATATTGAGAGAGTGTCCGCAAAAGATTATGTTTTTGTAGAATATATCAAATTTATATATTAGAAAGAAGTAAAGAAAAATCACAAATGAATAGTGTTTGAAAACAAATATACAAAACCTGTAAATCAGATGTGAGCGGTGTTTGATAAATAAGTTATTATAATTATAACTTACTATCAATCACTTTTGGAGAATCAAAATCATCACAAGAGCAGCTTTTAGGGCATGATTAGCATGAATGAAATAGAACATAAATGGAATCAATCTTGAAATAGAACGAAGATGAGAATAAAATGACAGTTATATTACATTCTAATTATTGTACGGAAAGAAATGAAAAAAAAAAATGTAATGAAATTATTTTTAATAATCAAATATTTTTTTATATTTTATTATTCTTTATATAATTATTATTTATTATTATAATTATGAAAAAACTTAATCCTTCCGTATTTCACTTGATCTTTTTATTCTAAAAATGAATAAATGTCGTTTTGTATTTATTTAAGGAGCATATAATTATTTTGTAAATGACAGGAATTTCTTATTAATCTCACATTATCTGCATTTGGTTCAAATTCGCTTGACCCACCCGGGAAAGCTAAACACTTATCAGTTTAATTTAATATAACATGGAATCGTCTTCTTACAATACACTATCTTCCATTAAAGTGACGTTTAGATTAGTTAATTTATTATTAAACTGTACGAAGTTTCATTATCAATTATTATTTAAATAAGTGAACTTCCAGACAGATAATTTTTCATAACTTATTCAAAAAATAAAGAGTAGATTTCTTATGAGACGGTTTCATGAATTTTTATTTGTGAGATATGCCAACCCTACCGATATTCACAATAAAATGTAATACTCTTAGCATAAAAAGTAATACTTTTTCATTGATGACCCAAATAAGATATCCGTCTCACAAAATACGACCCGTGAGACTGTGTTACATAAGTTTTGGCCAAAAATAAAATACGATTCTAGCATTCAACATATATAATAAGATTGAGTGACAGATATGGAAAGAAGTGGTCGGGGAAACAAAACATATGAAAAAATCAATTTGAATGGAAATAAGGACCGGTGAAGTGGGATTCTCTTCAACATTTGTATTCATTAATTTTGGCTTTTATCTCATTTTCAACTGCTCTCTCCTTTTGATAATCGAACAGTACTCCGCATGCAACGTGATGATGTATCACAAGTTCCATTTTTTATACCTTCACCCATTGGCGGAGTCAGAAATATGGCTCTACCCGGACTAAAATTTTAAACTCTACAATCTTTTAATATTTTAAATTAATCTATCCAGGCTAATATCATATTATTCCAATATTATACAAAATTTACATATAAATTTAAAAAAAAAAAATTGGACCACCCGGAAATGTAGCTCCGCCCTTGCCTTCACCTAATTAGTGACAACATAAATTTCTCATGTTACATAAAAATCCTTAAATAATTTTTTGGCCACTAATTTGTTCTATTTTGGTTTTGGTCCATTAAGTATTTGAAGTTTCTCACTTTTAATTTTCGACTATTTGATTCAACTGCTGGATACGTTAGTAATCTTCATATTTATTATTTATATAATGAAATCAATTAAAGATTACAATTTACATGCATCAAAATAGCTAAGGTAAGGTCTCTCGTCTTATATAATTTAATTTAATCATAACATATGGCTCTTAGCTTACCTGCTCTCTTAATTCTCCATATGTGGCTGCAACATAAATTTTTTTTTAACATTATAATTATAATACTACGTTATCAAAGCACAGATCCCACAATATAAATTCTTGAATATCAGGATTTGCACGCTGAATGATCGTGGAAGGTGAAACAACTACATCATGAAAAGCATTGACCTCGAAAACAGCAACGGCAGCGGCGGTACCAGCAACGGCGATTTTATGCTCCGGACGGAAGAGACGGGCATCGGCAGCAGAACTATGAGCTTCACTAGAATTTATCAACCTCTTCAAAAATTAGAAAAGGTGCTTGTATGAATTCCATGTCAATTATTTATCTAAGGAAGCCTGTTTTATATATATATATATATATATATATAATCATTAACTATAATATAATCATGTAATTTGTTAGATATTTTTTTCATGTTTACACACTCGCACACTGTGTGTGTGTATCTTGGTCAAAAATCACATTGGTGGAATTGAATTTAGCGAATTGTTGAAACAAACGTGTCTAAACATATGTGTGTGTGTATATATCTATACTATTAATAAAGAGACAGACGAATAGTTTTGGTGATGCTTTTTTTAATATTTTCAAATGGTCCTTACACTAACATATTAATAAAGTGTCAAAATTCTAATGCAAAGTGTGTGAATAAAATATCAGTTTCGTAAATAAATGATTGTAGGTTCAAACTTCAACCACTAAATTGTCACGTCCCAACGACGGGGTTGGTTGACACCGACATTACTCTCAAATTTACATTCGAAAACAACAAGCCTCAAACGTACCATATTCAGAAACCAGTTTTTTATTCATAAATATTGAATATTTAACGTCTGATACAAACTCAAATGATTAATGCTTTACAGCGAAAATATAAATCCAGACATAACAATGTCTTAACAGATACAGCGGAAACATAACTTAGAATTTAACAACAACAGTCTTCTTCACCTGCCCCAAAACTGATGCTGCTCTTCTTCTTCTAACAATTCTTCCTCGTTCTTATCTTAGATGAGTTTGGTGAGTGAGTGATATGGTTGTCACTCAGTAAGCGGGGGCGGGAATAACTCCCAGTTTTCAAAGTCATTTTCAACAGAAACAGTAATACAAATAATATACAGAAATTCTTATTTTCTAAACAGGAATCAGTATTCAGGAATCAATATTCAGAACAGAAATCAGAATTTTAACAAGTAAGCATTGGGCACGCTTGTGAATTTCATGGCTAAACTGATATCAGTCCCCTATATGTTCTCTCCTCTAAGGGGTGGGACCAGTAATCAGTAATCAGAATTCAGTAATGTTCAGAATATATATTCCTACCATTAGTTCATTAGGTTTCAGTGCTTCAAAAATCAGAGATCAGAAATCAAAGATATATATACTTTGCTTCAAAACAGGATTTATCAAACTGATTTCAAGATATTTATACATAACCCCACTTACCGTAATTTGCTAGAAGTTTCGGTTGAAGTCTGGAAATAAGCTTTCTCTAGCTACTGGATTTTACTGCTTGAACAAACGCACTCTCTTAACTCGAATTTTCAAGTGATAACTGAAGATTTGTGTAACACCAATTCAGAGATTTGAGGGTGTTATTTATAGGAAAAATTATGACTGTTAGTCTCCCAATTAATGATCATAATATGTCATTATGTGTTATTACTGCCTTTAATTCATGATAAATGCTTCAGTTACAAGTCATAAGCAGAATCAGTAGCTGTCTGCTGAAATCTCACGCTACTGAACTCTTCTGTTGCTGGATTATATCTGCTGAAAAAATATCAGCTTCTGAAATATCAGTTGCTGCTGGAAGCTTCTGCTGAACTCTTTGCCTTGCTGCTGAATTTTGTTACCTGCTGCAAAATGTTAGCTACTGCTGGAATTTCGAGTTCTCACATAAATAACATATTTTATTGATTTTTTTCTCCTTTTTTTATAATTCATTATTTCAAAATTGTGAAGTCCTTTAGTGAATTAATTATTATAAAAAAATAATATATATTTAAATTTTAAAAAAATATAATTATAAAAATAAGAAACTATTTTTTCGCTAATTTTGAAAAAAATTCTTAAATATAAATGTATGTCGATTAATTGTATTATCCTAAGGCAATGACATGGTTCTTATCATGTTTAAAATATTAATGTCGACCACCAACCTAAATACATATTTAGTTCTTTAATTTTTGAGAAACTATATATATTATTATTTTTTAACATATGATAAATAAATATTTTTAAATCAAATTTAATAAAACTAATGAGAAATATTTTTTTCCAAATCATATCACAAATTAAATTGATTGATATAATCAATGCAAAAGTTTTAATGTAATTTATGTTTTTAATAGAGTTTAGTTTCATTTTAAATAAAAAATAATAAAAGACATATAATACATAAATTATATTTGAATTAATATAAAAATGAATTAAATTAAAATTTAAACTAAATGAATTGATATAATCAATGCAAACAATAAATGAAATTATCATTTATTGCAGTACACATTTCAATAGTCATGATATATCTTTCTTTTTTTAGAAATGACATTTTGGTGGGAAATTACTATTTTTGGCAAAAACTCTGCTTTTATATAGATATAGATTAAATAAATTATAAAAAAGCACACTTTACAATAATCTAGTGTGTGTGTGGAAAATTCTATGTTTGGGCAAACAATTTGTTATTTTGATTTTCTATGTTTCAAATTTCAGTTTTAGTCCGCAATATTTGTTTTTTTTATAATTGTAGTCATTTTTTCGAACGTGTCGTTGATGTGATGTGACATCAATGCAGGGATGAGTCTCATCAACAGTCCCAATGAAAAATGATTAAAATTGTCAAAAATCAAATTATATGAGATTAAGAGTGAAATTTAACAATACATATTACCAAAAACACAAAGAAACATATATACAAAAGCAAAAATGTAGTTTTTCGTACATAAATATGTATGTATGTGCGCAGGCGTTCCAGAGTGCATATTTTCTCCATTAGCGAACCATTCTTATATAATTTATTTTCAGAGGGCAAATTTTCTTCTCGAAATAAAAATATAAGACTGCTTTGGAATTTATTTTAGAACAGTAGAGTTGAACAAAAAAAAAACCAATTCGCATAACCATCCAAATAAAATAAAGTAAAATTCAGAGAGCAAATGTAAAACTTTTAGAGCCTCAAGTCGAATTGAAAATATAATTAAAAAAACAATCTCTCAGTTTTTCATTGAAATTCCAATAATTCAATTAATCATATAGTTCCTGGAAAACTCCAAGGTTGTTCCCTTCGACTCGCTTAGACATCAACATTATATGCAACATTTACTTCTCATTAATTCTATAATTAAATTTCTCCACCAAAAATTTATGACTCTAAAAACACATTTTTGCAGGAATATCCGGCCATGCAAACCCTACTCTTAGCTTACCAATCTCTTGGCATAGTCTATGGAGACTTGGGAACTTCTCCGGTCAATGTTTTCTCTGCTACGAATCAAACAAACCTCTCGGAAGATGATCTTATAGGCACATTAAGCCTTATTATATGGACGTTAACAATCGTTGTATTCATTAAATATGTTTTCATCGTGCTTCAAGCTAACGATCATGGCGAAGGTGGAACGTTTGCCTTGTATTCCTATATTTGTAGGCACATAAGCTTTCGCAGCAAGTTCTCGATTCAGAATACGCGTTTGGAATCAGATTTTGACATGGTGCATTATGGTAGAGGAAGCCCCTTGAGCACCAAGACGAAGGAGTTTCTTGAAAAAAACACGACTGCTCAGAATTGTGTCACGATTCTTGTTTTGCTTGGAACTTGTATGGTTATCGGAGATGGCGCACTCACTCCTGCAACTTGTGGTAACTTCTGCATGCAAAACGTTATATAGAGAAATCGTGGGGGTCAACCGAAATTTTAAAGCGTTTTGACATTTGTGTCAAGTTATTCTGAAGTTCCATATCTTATTGCATGTTAAACAAGAGTATTGCAAAAGTTTTATGCATGTTGCATCATGATTTGTTGGTAAAAGGTGTTACTTTTGTTTTTTTTTTTGCTGAAGTTCTTTCAGCTCTCCAAGGAATTCAATCTCTCTCCACCGAAATTACTCAAGGTGTGTATTTGAGATAATGTTCGTATTTAATGAACAATGTCCATGAAACCAGTAACTTAAAATGAAATTTGAGATTCTTTATTCGATGGGATCAATTTCATTGCTTGTTTTCCATTGAATTGAAGCTGTGACATACTAATATTCTACTGATCTTTTCATCGATAGATCACGTTGTTTGGATATCAGTGGTGCTTCTGATTGCCCTGTTTTCCTTGCAACGTTGTGGAACTAGCAAAGTTAGCTTCTTATTCTCTCCAATTATGCTCATTTGGTTTGCTACAAACGTTTCAATTGGTGTATACAATATCATAAAGCATCATCCCTCGGTTATCAAGGCTGTATCGCCACACTACATTGTGAAATTCTTTCGGAGAAATGGGAAGATTGCTTGGAATCTTCTAGGATCTGTTTTCTTGGGCATAACAGGTATATATTATATATTTCAAACTCTTCAAGCAAAACCTAAGCTTAGCATGTACTGTGGGGAAAAGGATCGCCTAGTTATTAAAATAATTATCAGCAAATATATTTTATTTTTCAAAATAAAAGTTAAGAGTCTAAATTCAGTTCTCATGAAATGTGCAACAGGAGCTGAGGCCATGTTTGCTGATTTGGGCCATTTCAATAAGAGGGCGATTCAGGTAGTTTACAAAAACGGGTTGACGAATATGTGATAATTTTTCCAAGAACAATTGATATCATTTTGAATTTTCTTTTTGCAGTTGGCTTTCTCTTTGGTGGTTTACCCTTCATTGATCCTCACATACGCTGGCGAAACCGCATACTTAGTTAAAAACCCTGAGAAAATAACTGATGCATATTATAGTTCCCTCCCGAATCGAGTGTACTGGCCCATGTTTGTTATTTCAACACTAGCTGCCATTGTTGCAAGCCAATCTATGATCTCGGCAAGCTTCTCCATCGTGAAACAGTCGTTGGCCCTCGGTTGTTTCCCCCGTGTTAACATAATCCACACTTCCTCAAAACATGAAGGCCAAGTTTATTCACCAGAAATTAACTACTTCTTGATGCTTCTCACTGTTGGTCTTGTTGTTGGTTTCAAAGGTGGGGTGCAGCTAGCTAATGCATACGGTAAGTCTAGTGTTCTTCTCCTTTCCAACAAAAAGTCTTGAAGTGTAATGCCTTACAATTTTTTCTATAGAAAAAATGTATATATAATTGTCCCTCTTCTAAATTTTTGAACTAGCTGAGTATATACATATATATATACATACTACAGGTGTGGTTGTCATATGGGTCATGATAATAACAACTTTCTTGACAACATTAGTCATGTTGGTTATATGGAAGACAAGAGTCGAACTGGTCCTATGTTTCTTCTTCCCTTACATTGTAATTGAAGGCATATTCATGACATCTCTGCTAAACAAAATCCCACAAGGAGGATGGGTACCCTTTGCTATCTCTGCATTCTTCCTCCTTGTCATGTTATCATGGACTTATGGAAGAAGTAAAAAAACAAAATACGAATCCGAAAACAAGATGAGCATCCAAGAATTGGATCAAGTATTATCGAGTAATATCATGCACAGGACACGAGGGACTTGTTTCTTCTTCACTGATCTCGTCAACGGTATCCCACCAATCATACGCCGTTATATTCAACATACAAACTCTGTACGCGAAGTTATGGTCATAGTCACCATTAGAACTCTTCCTATCAAAACCGTGCTTCCGGAGGAAAGATTGAATGTCGGGAAATTGGGAAATCAAGGGGTTTACAGGTGTTTGGTGCAGTTTGGATACAATGATTCTCAGGAAATGGAAGGGGTTGATTATATTTCCTTAGTTATCGCAAAACTTCAAGAACTTGTTGATGATTCGGATGAAATAAGGATGTTAGAGTCGGCAGCACGCGATGAGGTTGTGTTTGCCGTTGGAAGGACGATTCTTAAAGCAAATCGGGATAGTGGGATTGTTGCAAGATTAACAATAGATCATATTTACAGATTTCTGCAGAAGAACAGTAGATCAGCAGTCTCAACACTGGGAACCCCACCTGAGAAAACACTGCAAGTTGGGATGCTTTACGAGATCTAAAATGGATCATGCCATATCAGAAACAAAAATTGTCATGCCAAAAGAGATAATCATCGTCACTTTGTTGAAGAACATTGAGGTATAGTATCTGTATTATAACTTGACTTTGAATTGTCAATTTAATATTAAGTGAATTTATACGTGTGTTCTTATTTTTTTTAAGTGTATTAAAATACATCTCTCTTTTTTTGTTTTTTTTTTCCAGTTATTAATTAATTTTAAAATAAATTAAAAAAAATAAAATTTAATATATTTTTTTGAAGAAAAAACAAAATCTATATTTTAATAGAATTTAAAATAAATAAAAGAATAAAGAAATTTACTATCCATTTTTTAGAAATGTACTATGTCTTTATTTTAAAAACAATTAATTATAATTGATTTCTCTCTTTTTTTTTTCTTTAATTTGATTTATGAAATATATCTTTATTTTTTTTATGTTATTTGGTTTAATTTCTCCTTTTTTATTAATTAATGAATTTTAAAATAAATCGGAGAAAAATAAAGTTTTATATTATTGCTCAAAATTTTATAATTCTCCAACTTTTGAGTAGGTCTTCTGTGAAACGTTCTCACAAATATATATCTATGAGGTGAGTCGAATTTTTTCATTAATAAATGATTTTAAAATAAATCGAATTAAAAAACATCTATATTATTGTTCAAAATTTTATAGTTCTTCAATTTTTACTAGGTCTTTTATGAGAAAATCTCGTAAATATATATATCTGTGAAACGGGTCGACCCGATCCATTTCTAGAATGAAAAACAATGTTTATCATGATCCAGGTTGGGTAGGATACTAATTTCACAAAATTGAACGATGAAATAGTCTCACATGTATTAGAGAAATATGAAACTTGTGTTTATCATGTGGGGATTTACACATAATATTGCAAATGTAACGTCCTAGATTCGACGTCTGTCCACACTGTACATAAACGAGTCTTTCTAGCGTGCTTATGTACTCACTCACACGCAATTTAGGAATCTTCACATGGGGTCACCCCTCCTAGAATTTCCCAAAGTCAAACTTACTTAACTTTGGAGTTCTTATGTGATGAGCGTCTGAAAAGAATATACACATTCTTAATATGAGTAGTACATATCAAATCTTTTAAGCATCAAATGGTTCGTCCCCGAACAACCGTACTAGGAGAGATCGGCTCTGATACCAACTGTAACGCCCCAGATTCGACGACTATCCCGACTGTACCAAGACGAGTCTTTGCAGCGTGCTTATGTTCTCACTCACACGCACTATAGGAAACTTCCCTGGTGGTCACTCTCCCAAAATTTTCTCAAGTCAAACACGCTTAACTTTGGAGTTCTTATGTGATGAGCATCCGAAAAGAAGATGCACATTCTTAATATGAGTGGTACCTATCAAATTTTTAAGCACTCCTCATCTGCATAGTCACATACCTAAATAGTTTTTGGAATCCATCTCATTTAGGTGTAGGATCGGTTCATTCATGCTCCCTTCTCCTAGAAGCCTGTCAGGAGCTACTCCTTGTCCGTGCAACATCATGGCACCGACGATCACCCTCTGCTATATGTATATCAAACCTAAAACAACTTAATTATATTAGTATTTAAGAACTCAAACAAAAAATAAAATATGAACTTTATCGAGGTATCTATATTGAACTAATTATAGAAAAATAAAATATTACGGAGTGTAAGATGAGAAATGTTCTCATCATATCATTTTTATATGTTTCACACGTGCAACGCACATACATAACTTCTACTACGAAGAAATATGAAACTTATATAATTAATTAAAATAAATAAAAATCTACCCCAAGAGCAAGATAAATTAAATAATTTACGGTGTACGTATGTTTGGTCGAACTTCGTCTCCTATCAATACCAATTCATTATAATGCTTCTTGGAGGATTTAGCTTCCGTATTTCGAATGAAATGTTACTCTAGATTCAATTCATGCCAACCAATTTTAAACATATATCTCATTGAATTGTTCAATTGGCACTAGTCCTACGCCTGCAGTTTTTGTGAATCATGCAACGCTAAATACTTTAATCAGAAAGCTAATGAATTTCTCAGAAAGTTATTACAACTTTTTATGGATCAAATAGACTACTTACCAGTTTACAAAAAGAAAATAAACAAAACCAGCACTTTCAACACCAAATCATCTGATCATTTAACGCAATAAACTAGATAAATACATAGAAAACAAAGAAAAAACAAACAACACCAGTTCTCGTAATCAAGAATCTAATTATGAACAGAAGACGACCCAATCTCATCCACTTTAGGAGTGAAAGTAGGAGTTGAACCTAAAGATTTAGTTTCGAGAGACGGGCTACTGCCTCTGTTCATGTTTCTAATGTCCTCCACCATACTAACCACATCAGTCATTTTTGGCCTCTCTTCGGGCATTCTTGCAACACAACTCAAGCCTATTTGCAACAGTGCTACCATCTCTTCCTCTATATTAGGATACATCAAAAGCTCTACGTCGAACACTTCACCAGTCCATTCCTCACGGACCACTGAGTTAACCCATCTAACAAGGTGGATCACCTCTTCACCCCCTGAAATATGGACCGGGGATTTTCCAGTGAGAAGTTCGAGTAGAACAACTCCAAAACTGTACACGTCAGATGCCTGTGAGACTTTCTTGGTGTTGGTGACTTCCGGGGCACGGTACCCAGCAATCCGCATAACTGGTGGTGATATAGGATTCATCAATATTGCCAAGCAAAGATCAGAAATACAACCATACTGTTGGGAGTTGAGAAAAATGTTTGAAGCTTTTATGTTTCCGTGTACAAGTTTTCCACCGCTTTGGGAATGGATATAGGCAATACCCCGTGCTGTGCCTGTTGCAATTTGTAGACGGATCTCCCAGTCTAAAGAAATCCTCTTCTCGCCTCGGTTTGCTGCAAGAATATGAATGCACAAGATTGTCACATTAAATTTCTATAATTCGACAAAGAAGACCACGATTCTACATACCATGTAGCAAGGCAGATAAGCTTCCCTGATCAAAATAGTCATATACGATAAGCTTCTCATCTTTTGAATAATAATAGGCCCTTAATGGAGCCACATTCTCGTGTTTATATTTCCCACAATTTCCATCTGGCGCTCAAAGTCTTTCCTCCCAACAAAAACTTCCTTCAATCTCTTTACCGCAACTATGGTCGAATCCTCCAGTGCTGCCTTATACGTAGTTCCAAATGTTCCTTTCCCAAGAACCTCGGCTGAGGCCCTCAATAGATCTTCGAGGTCAAAAGCAAGAATACATCCCTCAAAGAATGTTAGCCTACTATTTCCATCTTGATTGCCAGAAACCATCTTCTTTGAAGATTTTTCCAGCTTATCTGGTTTTTTATTACTGGTCGTTTTACCATCATCATCACCTTCCTTCTTGTAAGCAAAAATTAGCAGCAAGGAAATAACCATGAATGCCACTGCACAACCGCCAACAACAATTCCCAGAATAGCAGATTCACTAAATCTTAGGGTATGCTTTTTTGGCACAACAGCAGGACTAGGAGAAATAACCGGAGACGGCGAATTTTCTCGTGAGATATTGTTCCCAGAAAAAGATGAACTGGGAAATCTAAGAAGAGATTGAGGTACAACTCCAGTAAGATTATTGTTAGACAGATTCAACAATTTTATACTCGGGATATTCAGATCGGGAATATCACTAGAAAGCCAGTTGTTGGCAAGATTCAACAAAGTTAAATGAGTCAAATTTGAAATGGACAATGGGATACTACCATTGAATTCGTTATCAGACAGATTTAACAACGTGAGATTTTTCCAAACTGAAACATCCAACGGCAATGGACCTTGAAAATGATTGAACTGAAGGAAAAGACCAGTTAAATTTTCAAGATTTAAAAGCTCTGGTGGAAAAGGACCGGTAATACCATTTGATCTCAGACTCAAGATCTGAAGCTCCGACAAACGTCCAAGAGTATTCACAGGAATTCTGCCTTTTAATCCAATAGCAGGCAGTCGAACAACGATGACTCTTGAATTATCACTGTTACACGTGATTCCTGTCCATCCACTGCAAACGGAAGTTCCCTCATCCCAATTCAGATGCCTTGAATGGTATATGTTATCGATAAAATCGAGCAGTGCTCGCTTGTCTTCTTCAGGTTCAGCTGCTGATAGCAAGTACAGAGCATTAAACACTAAAATTGTTGCACACATGAACTTGATCTTTGTGCTCATTTCTTCTTCTAGTCTTTTTAGTGAAAACAGAAAAGCCTTCGATTAAGCACTTCTTACATCTCTGCATAAATTCCAAAATCAGTAGAAACAAATCAAAGAACAAAAGGAAATGAACGCGTAATGCTTAATAATTCATATATTGCTGTTATTGATAATTAATAGCCATCAATATTATAGCCGTTTTTAATTAATATTCTGATAACAGCGGTTTGTCTGCCAACCAAATTCAGTAGTTAAGTTTCCTTACAACAACAAAAAAATCAGAGGGAAATTTGTCTTCTTTCCTCAGTCCGCTAAAGTTCTAACGTTTACACAAGCTATGCCCAGAAGTTCAGTGAACTGCGCCACAAATTCACTTCGTCGATAGTCCTTTTCGCCGCCTCTGTTTAGCTTACCGCCCAGATAAGTAAAAAGATATTCAAATTTCGGGTTTTTGAAATCTCAGGCAATTCAAAGATGTTCCAAAGAATTTCATGTAAGAAAAAAAAATGAAATTTCAACAATTAATCAGCAAAAAAATCAAACGCTCACCACCGCAATCCCCAGACCAAAGAATCTTTTGACTTCCTAAAACCTCCGCCGCAACACGCCAACCAAAATTCTAAAAATAGCGGCAAGTTACAGAAGCTCCAAAAACGTACAGGTAGATAAACCCACCGCGTGTGCACGCATCATCAATGAAATCATACAAATGACAGCTAAGCACGAGATTCTTTATTTTTTCCCCTTTTTGAGGGGGGAAAAACACAAGAATTCAAACACTGCAAATAGAGGGACGAAAACCAAGCTCACAGGGTAGCAACAAGAAATAAAGAATCGGGTGCCTTCTCCCTTGAGGAATCGCAAATGACTGAGCGGGCAGTCCGAACACAGAGCAATAAATGATTGGAAAACGTTATTGATTCGAACAGACAAAACTCAGATTTATTGAGAATTAATGGCGCGAGGAGAGCGGGAAGTGCACGTGCTGTGGAGTGAAATTACAGCGGAGAAGAAAAGGATGTGAAGTGGAGGCAGCGAAGACGATGATGCCGTTAATTCACGTAAATGACACTTCACCGAACGCGTACTGCATGACAGAGTAGACACAAGATCACTAATTAAAAATAGTTATTCGTGTCTAAATTTGTTCATACATTAAAAAATTAAAAAAAAAATAAACAAAAACTCATGTAAAACCGTTAATTTACCAATACAAAAAATCGTGAGAGACATATCTTTATTAAGGTTTCCAATAAAAAAATGTTATTTTTCATTTTAAAAATATTACTTACTATTGTAAATATATACATAATTGATTCGTCTCATAAAAAAAAATCAAGAGCTTCGAGCCAATAAAGACTGTAAAACCGTTTCACAAAAGTTCTACTAAATTGCCAATTATGTATATTCTCATTTCATGACTTGTTTAAACTAAGAGTAACTCTCTTGTGAGACGGTCTCACGAATATTTATTTGTGAGACGGGTCAACCCTACCGTTATTCACGATAAAAAGTAATACTGTGGGGACCCGAACGCTAATTCATTCTCTAATCGTCTTTAGGAATAATTCAAACAATTATAATAAACATGGTCTAAATTTTTTTTTTAAAATACAAAGCGGAAACGTAATGTAATTCAATTCAAATTACATATTAAACATGAACATACAAATCTTGTATTATCCACAAGCATTCAACTAGGTTCAACTATATATCAGTGCTGAATCCTAAGTTGCTTCGAAGCCCGGATCTCCACGCTATCTAGTCGAGCCTCGTTCTTTTCTTGGCCCTGATCATATCCCACCTTTTGCCATGCACACATACAAACAAGACAACAGCCAGATAACTCCGGTGAGAATTACATTCTCAATATAAATCATGTATACATGCAATCATAAAAACAATATAAAAGCATATAACAGATATTTCTAACATGTATTCAGATCAGAATATAAATCCATATCAAGAATAAATCATATTCTAAACATGTACCATCATCAGGAACATAATTCATCGTGTACCATATTCAGGAACATAATCAACGTAACTCAATATAAACTGTCAATTAGACTCATTACTCCACATTTAAGACTAGACTCAATCCTAGTCTAGGGATCCCGGTTTTCAGATGTGGTATTCCTATATCGACCAACAGTAATAGAAAAGACTCCAGTTCTATCCACGTCGATATAACCAAAACACCCAGATGTAAAGATGTCGGTATTCCTATATCGATCAACAGTAATAGAAAAGACTCCAGTTCTATCCAAGTCGATATAACCAAACATCTAGTGTCCTGACCTAACCGTCATGGAATGTGGTCGTATCGCCAATACACTATCTTGTGACATCGTGCAATGTGCCCGTGGCGATCCCACCACTATCAGGCATTTCTGTCACAAGATTACTCGTCTAATACCTGCTGTCTATAAATCAAGAGAACATGTACGTCAATCAAATCAATACAATAAGGTAAAGTATGTGATTTAGGGAAACTCGAGCCAAACCTCACTCGAGTTGTGCAATCCCAACTCAACATTAATTTATATCTTTATCTTCTCGGTCCGACGAAGATGAAGTCCCGAATTCAACTCTGTCCATACCCAATCTGATAATGACAATCGAATAGATACAATATCAGTATATAACTCAGTTCAAAACATGTTCTGATTAATACTCAAATCAAAACATAATCTGATCAGTGCCAATCGACATAGGGTACCACAATACAATCTCAACCCATACCGAATCTGATCAATATCAATTTACGGATGCTTCGACGGCATCACAATACAGTCTCGATAACCCCGTCAATTCCAACACCACAGATATAATACCAGAACTCATAATCAATATCGGTGCAACTCATAATTTCAATAACCATATAAATCTGATATCGAATCTCAATTAATCAGTTCCAAAAATCATAACAATTACATAACCAGTCTGTTCTTTAATCTGACTTCGATTATACGATGTCCACTGTATCATAAACACCATATTTGATTCCTATTCAATTTTGACAACATCATAATTTCAAATCGTATCTAAACGTAACAAAACTTACGTCCAGTTGTAGCCTGCGTTGATAGGAACACAGTACTGAAGTCGGATTACAATTCAGACGGGCGGTTCGCTCGTAAATTAATTTCGAAAATCACGGACGGAGCCTTTTCCCCGAAGCTTCCTCGGATAATTGAATGTAACTTTCGTCCATTTACATATATATATATATATATACACATGCATGAATCAAAAAACGTGGCGACTCCTCAATCTGCATGTCTCGCGCATATGCGCGACTCCAAATGGCGCATATGCGCGAGACCTACTGGTCTCAATGCTCGGCTTCGCAACTACTGGCGCATATGCGCGCCTCAATCCGGCGCATATGCGCCAAAGCTTCTGTTTCAAAACGTTGGCTACTGGACTGCTTGCGCATATGCGCGCACCCAAGTCGCGCATATGCGCGAGACCTACTGTCTCGGCATTTCAATACTCGCGCATATGCGCGCCTTCCGCCGCGCATGTGCGCCGAACTCTCTGGACGTTCCGCGCAGGTGCGCGCATTCCGCCGCGCATGTGCGCCGAACTCTCTGGACGTTCCGCGCATGTGCGCGCATGGTTCTGTCTTCCTCGCGCATGTGCACCCATACACGTCGCGCATATGCGCCGAACTCTTCTTGCACAAAATGTCAAATCTTCTTTCGGCTCTCCCGGTCTGATCCGTTTCATCCATAATCATCTCAATTAATAATTAAATCATTTCAGATTAATCTCGGATTACGGTAATAAAATCTCGGGCCTTACAAATACTCTTGGCATAAAAAGTAATATTTTTTCATGGATGACCCAAATAAGAGATCCGTCTCACAAAATATGACCCGTGAAACCGTCTCATACAAGTTTTTGATTTTAACTAATCCAGTCATTAGAGCTATGTCTTCGAATATTTAATTACCATAATTTTTAAAAAATAAATATAAATTGGGATGATTGCCTCCACCCCGACTGGATCCTCCAGATTTTTATTTTCTGAAAACTAAAAAGTAAAAAATTTATGGTTAATAAATATTGATCGCGCATTTGGTCAACTTAACCATGTTATCTCTATTTTTTTGCAAATTTTATAAAAAATTCACATGTATGCAAATAAGTGATATCAAGTTAAATTAAATCTTTTTTAGAGTGATTGGTTGCGTTGAATATTTGGAGTCAACACTTTTTTATTACTTGTTAGAACTTAAATAATTTTTATTATATGTTTAATTAAAAATGAAAAATAAATAATTAATATAAAATTTTAATAATTTTAAATGGAATATTATAAACTTGATAAAAAAAAAACATCGCGCGCAAGAGACTGATATAGTTACTTTATCGTGTATTTTTTTTACATTAATTCCTTAAAAAAAATAAATTTTAAAATAATATTTATTTCAAATGTGATTTTCTCGTAGCATGGGAAATTGCTTAGCAAACCATGCATCGACCTTTGCATATAATTAAATCGAAAAAAAAAAAAAGATAAGGAAAAACATATATTAATCATATCATATTTTAATTAATTAACGTATCCATCGAGCTAATTGATTAGCTCACCAAAGCAATATGTGTGGTCATAGTCAAAGTCTTTTATATTTAATTACAAGTAGGGGTGGGTACGGTACGGTATACCTGTACCGAAAATATCGGTATGAAATTTTTTCATATCGAAAATTTGGTATACCGAATGTGCGGTATACCGAATTTTCGGTATTTTCGGTATGGAAAAATTTCATACCGGTACCGTACCGACACCGAAAATTTTGTCGGTATACCAAAAAAATGTCGGTATACCGAAACATTTCGATATACAGACATTTTTCGGTATACCGAACTTAAATTTAAAAAAATAATAATAAAAAATTATTTTCAGGTATATACCGTAAATACCGGAAAAAAAAATATTTACCGTACCGAAATGTTCGGTATACCGATATTTTCGGTAAGTTTGGTAATTTTTTCGGTACGATTTTTCGGTATTTCGGTATTTCGCTATTTTTTCCCACCCCTAATTACAAGTTTATCGAGGCTGATTCTTTAGAACTCATGATTATATGAAAAGAATATGGAAATTAATATTTAAGATCGCTAATATGTCAATATGTCATGGAGTATATGTGCTCGTCACTAATCCTAATTAGAGATGTAAATGAATCGAATCGAGTTGAATAGGATGAAAATTTAAAAAAGACTCGAATTAGTTATATTAAAGTTCGAGCTCGATTCGAAGTTCGAAAGTTTAAAACTTTTGGCTCGAATTAAGTTTGAATTAAAGCTCGAGTTTGACTCGAAAGATATGAACATGTTCGTGAACTATTCGAGCTATTGTTCAAAATAAGTACTGAAAAGGCTTGAAATTTATTTATTTAATATATAATTATACTATATTAATATAATATGAAGATTCGCGAGCAGCACGCGAACTATCGAACAAAATAATTTGGGCTCGAGTTCGGCTCAAAAAATTTCGAATATGTATGAGTTCATTTCGAATATAAATCAAATATTTTTCGAGTCGAACGAATCGAATCGGTTTTCGAGTTTTTCGAGTCGAATCGAACCGATTTTCGAGTTTTTCCAGTCGACTCAAAAAACTCGAAAACCGGTTCGGTTTATTTATACTACTAATCTAGACTTATTTAATGATTTTGTCATATATTTTTAGTGCTTGAATCTTATTAGTTGTCGTCCTAATTATACAATATTTTTAAATATAAGTTTTAAAATCATCGATATCACCTCTGCAAATACTAAATCCAATAACTAAAATCAGAAGTTATATGCAGTATCATATCATATCAAAAAAAATATACTGTATACCGTATAGAAAATTAGGTTATTAAAAACTATTTATATCAATATCATGCCGATAATTTCGGTATATCGAAATTTTATAATTAGCATACAATGGTACATAAATACTGCGATATACCGATATTTCGATACAATATCACTATCTAATATTTTATACCGAAAAAAATATACATTATTTGTACGGCGAGAAATGCCAGATATTCACTGATCACAAGAGTCTCAAGTATTTCTTCACGCAGAAAGAGCTTAATATGAGACAAAGACGATGGTTGGAATTGGTAAAAGACTACGATTGTGAAATTAGCTACCATCCAGGGAAAGCTAATGTTGTGGCAGATGCTTTGAGCAGAAAGGTAGCAATCTTAGCACAGCTGTCAGAGCAGATACCTCTTCAGTCAGAGATTCAGAGGTTTGGCTTAAAGGTTTATCTTAAGGACAGAGCTCCCAAGCTGTCTAATCTGACAGTCCAATCTTCTTTGCTGGACCGAATCCGTAAAGGACAACCTTCAGATGAGCAATTACAGAAATGGAGACTGAAGGATGAGACCAAGGGCAGTGTAATTTACATAGTGTCTGATGATATTGTGAGATACAGAGGGAGAATGTGGGTGCCTATTGTTGATTCGATCAGAGAAGATATTTTGTCAGAGGCACATACATCTCCGTATTCCATCCATCCAGGAGGTACCAAGATGTACAAGGATTTGCAGATGCTTTATTGGTGACCAGGTATGAAGCGAGACATCCGCCGATTTGTGTTTGAATGTCTCACTTGTCAACAGGTGAAGGCAGAGCATCAGAGGCCAGCAGGGATGCTTAAGCCACTTCCTATTCCCGAGTGGAAATGGGAGAATATCACATGGATTTCGTGGTTGGTTTGCCGAGGTCAGTCAAAGGATCTAATGTCATTTGGGTTATAGTGGATCGACTAACTAAGTCGGCACATTTCTTATCGGTAAAGACGACTTTCTCCATGACTCAGTATGCAGAGCTCTATATCCGGGAGATAGTTCGTTTGCATGGGATTCCAGTTTCTATTGTGTCCGACAGGGACCCGAGATTCACCTCGTCCTTTTGGAAGAGTTTACACGCAGCCATGGGGACGAAGTTGCTATTCAGTACTGCATTCCATCCTCAGACAGATGGCCAGTCTGAGCGAGTGATTCAGATATTGGAAGATCTGTTACGAGCCTGTGTGATAGATTTCCATGGGAATTGGGAATCAAAGCTGCCTCTAGTGGAGTTTACCTACAACAACAGTTTTCAATCCTCTATAGGTATGGCTCCCTATGAAGCACTGTATGGAAGGAAGTGCAGATCGCCGATTCATTGGGATGAAGTCGGTGAGAGATCAGAACTTGGTCCAGAGATTGTTCAGCAGACTGCAGATGTGGTGGTCAAGATCCGAGATAGGTTGAAGACCGCACAGAGTCGTCAAAAGAGTTATGCTGACAAGAGGAGGAGAGATCTTGAGTTTGCCGTAGGAGACCACGTATTCATAAAGATAACACCTATGAAAGGTGTTATGAGGTTTGGGAAGAGAGGCAAGTTGAGTCCGAGATTTATTGGACCGTTTGAAATTCTTGACAGAGTTGGGACACTAGCTTATCGTGTAGCCCTACCGCCGAATTTGGCCGGAGTGCACAATGTGTTCCACATTTCGATGTTGAGGAAGTATATTGCAAATTCTTCGCATGTTTTGAGTTTTGAGCCGTTGCAGTTGGCTCCAGATATGTCGTATGAGGAAAGACATGTCCAAATTCTAGACAGACAAGAGCGGAGACTTCGGAACAAAGTGACCAAGTTGGTCAAAGTCCGGTGGCTGAATCAATCAGTAGAGGAGGCCACTTGGGAGACCGAAGCAGATATGAAAAGTCGCTATCCGGAACTGTTTGGTAAGATTTAATTTCGATGACGAAATTTATTTGGGGGAGAAAACTGTAGCACCCAAAATCAGTACACGTAAAACACGTGCATTTATTTAAATTTAAAAAAAATATTTATTTAAGTTTAAAAGGAATTTTTAAATTATGGAGTATTTTATTCTATGACAATTAATATTTTATTCCCTTAATTGTGGTGCAACTTTTGTAAATTTAGGAATATTTTATGTATTTGTTTTCAAGCCTCGAGTAGTCTAAATTTTATTTGGACTACACCGTATATTAATTAATTAGTTTAAACATAACCAATATATTTAAATTATTCCTAAATTACCCTCAATCCATTACACTTGCCTCCAATTACAAGACTTTGTCCAAGTCTTCTCCGAAAGAAAATTCATTCCCATCAATTCTCCTCCATTTGTCCACACCATGTGAGATAAATTTAAAAAAATTGTCAGATTAAACGAGATCATCATGTGATCATCTCGTGTAAAAAGTGCACAACATCAAGTGCTGTATTTTCAACACAACAGAGCATCCAAATCCAATAAATTCTGCAATGTGCATGCCATCATAAACCACGTGTTGCTTTAACTCGATCCTGCAGGTTTTTATCCACCATGTCGAGGAGAATAGATTTCCTGTGATGATGTCAAAATTTTTCAGTCGATGAAACCGTTGAAGAACCCAACAAAGCTTTCCCGCCATGTTCTGAATCCCATTCAAAAACCGCAATCTTTCCTTAAAAACAGCAAGGATATCATAAACCTGTTGTTAGACAAGAACCCTGATATCAAAACCCTCAAGAAACTCCACTCGAGAATTGTTTCCGATATTAATTTAAACTCAGACACAGCGCTCGCCATCAAGTTGATGAGAGCATACGCTGCTCGTGGTAGGCCTGACACGACTCGGAAGTTGTTTGATAAAATTCCTGAAAGAAATACTGTTATCTGTAATGTCATGATCCGAAGTTATGTGAATAATAATTGTTATAAAGATGCGATTTTGATGTACAAGAGTATACTTTCGTCAGGGGTTGCGCCAGATCATTACACGTTACCTTGCATTCTGAAGGCTTGTTCCGGGTCGAATGATTTGAGGTTCGGATTGCAAATTCACTGCCCGGCTGTGAAGAAGGGACTTGATTTGACCTTGTTTACTGGGAATGGTCTCGTCGCAATGTATGGGAAATGTGGTGGTCTGGTGAATGCAAGGCAAGTTCTTAATGAAATGCTCCGTAGGGATATTGTTTCTTGGAATTCTATGGTTGCCAGTTATGCACAAAATGGGAGGTTTGATGATGCACTTGAAGTGTGTAAAGAGATGGAATCGTTAGGTATGAAACCTGATTCGGGTACAATGGCTAGCCTCTCACCTGCTGTGACTAATACAAGCACGGAAAATATTGTGTTTGTGAGAAAAATTTTCATGGATATGGCCAAAGAAGAATTGGTGGCTTGGAATGTGATGATAGCCGTGTATGTAAATAATTTGATGCCTACTGAGGCTGTTGGGCTTTATTCACAAATGCAAGCTCATGGGGTGGAACCGGATGCTATTACTATAACTAGTGTTCTACCGGCATGTGGGGATCTTTCTGCCGTATCACTAGGAAAACGGATTCATGAATATGTTAAAACGAAGGGCCTTTTGCCAAACTTGTCTATAGAGAATGCGTTAATCGACATGTATGCCAAGTGTGGATGTTTGCAAGAAGCGAGAAAAGTGTTTGATAAGATGCACATTAAGGACATTGTATCGTGGACTTCATTGATGTCTGCCTACGGTAGGAGCGGCAAAGGTTATCAAGCCATTGAGTTATTTACTAAAATGCAGGACTTGGGTTTTGTTCCTGATGCTATAGCTTTTGTCTCAATTCTTTCGGCTTGCAGCCACGCGGGATTGTTATCAGAAGGTAGATATTATTATAGATTGATGACAGATGAATATAAGATAGTTCCAAGGGTAGAACACTCTACTTGCATCGTTGATCTACTTGGACGTGCTGGTCTAGTGGATGAGGCATATAATCATATCAAGAAAATGCCAATGGAACCAAACGAGAGGGCTTGGGGAGCTCTATTGAGTGCTTGCCACGTCTACAATAACATGGATATTGGAGTTATAGCTGCAGATCATCTTTTCGAGTTGGCTCCACAGCAATCTGGTTATTTTGTAATGTTGTCGAATATTTATGCTAAGGCAGGGAGATGGAAAGACGTAACAATAATTCGATCTATGATGAAAGGGAGAGGAATCAAGAAAATACCTGGTATGAGTAACGTTGAGCTTCAAGACAAGGTCCACACTTTTCTTGCTGGTGATAGATCACACCCTAATTCGTTAAAGATCTACGAAGAGTTGGATGTCCTAGTGGGGAAGATGAAAGAGGCTGGTTATGTTCCGAAAACCGACACCGCCATGCATGATGTTGAGGAAGAAGATAAAGAAAACCATCTAGTGGTACACAGTGAGAAGTTGGCCATTGTATTTGCAATTATGAATAGCAAACCAGGGATGCCAATCAGGGTTACAAAAAATCTACGTGTCTGTGAGGATTGCCACTTTGCCATAAAGTTCATTTCCCAGATCAGTGAGCGTGAAATCATAATTAGGGACACAAATCGTTTTCACCACTTTGAGAATGGGGCTTGCTCCTGTGGTGATTATTGGTGAATTAATGCAAGAAAACGGTGGCACACAAATCCTTGCCTCAAACATAGGCACTGGTCCTGCAAGACAACCTAGAGCTAATATCACATTATATCATGATAATCTTGCTTGATGATTTCTTTTGCAGTCATCTGATTTTTCTTGTGAGTAAAATGACCCTTTTGCCTTGTACTGTTGTAAAAAATTCAATGGCATTCCGATACAAAAAGAAAGAAGAAAGAAAACCTTCAATGATTCATCCACCTCCCTTGCTTTTGGTGCAGATTCTGAGGCTCGAAAGTATCATGTAACTTTATATATGTTATTTGCCTTTTTGTCATATTGATCTACATCTATTGTCTGTGGAATTGGTTCTAAGGCCATTATCTCCAGAAACATCCGTTCTACGGTAAATTTCAAGTGCTCTCTTTCTGTGTACATGTGATCAAGCTATAATGCAGCACAACGGGGCACCTAGTTTGCTACAACTGTGATTTTGAGGACTCCGATGGCAATGCTGATAATGGAAACTTTGTGGTGGCATTTGGATTGCCATTAGACAATCGCATGAAAGCCGTCTAGAATTAGACTAAGGTGATCACTAATCTCTCATGCTATTGTATTTTTCTCGTACCTCTCTTCATGTTAACGATGAATAAGTCTTGCAAGTAGTTGATACCATTTGGTATGCACAATGCCACCATCTAATTTCCAAACATCAGATTTTCTCTAGTATGTTGATGGGTATACATGTCTAGAAAACTCTTCCCTGTTCACATTGGTTATGTGATACAATTACAGGACTTCAAGTTGTTACTGTGAAAGTCAAGATGTCTTGAAAATGGTGAAGTATCTAACAAGCCAAGTTCCACTTGACAAGTATTATGTGCCTGTTAAACCTGGACCCGGGCTCTTGTAGAGAGGATGAATTAGCGAGTGTTTTCAATCACTAAAAAACAGTGATTATTGGATTTTGGATTTAAACAATCAGTTTTGTGTGTTTTTTAAATTCAGATTTTGAGATAGATTCTGATTGATTTAATTGAAATCCAAAACTCCAAAAGTGATTATGATTGTAATTCTTAGAATTATTTGTTTATCAAACTGCCCACCTCTCAAGTTAAAATGCATATAAAATGTGATGTCCCCACCGTCTGAAAATTTCCAAAGCAAATTAATGGGTATTCGTCTTTTAAGTCTTATCTCCACAGTTGACTAGAAAATGGGGAGTCGAAATTTGACGTGCTTTTTAAATTATACACGTAACATGGAATATTTTATCAGTAATAAAACCTTAAATTGAAAAAATGACTTAAAACCATAGAAAAAATTTCCATATCAATAAAACCTTTACAATTAAATTTATCAGTAATATTTTCATAGAAAACATATGTTAACTGTACGTCATAAAATTGTCTCGTAACTTTGTTGAGGATTTTATTATTTATGCAGTATTTAAAAGTATATATTTATTCATAAAAAATGTTAAATTTCATAGTTTTAGGGGAAAAAACGAAATAATTTTCCAAAAAACCAAATTTCTGTCAAACCGTCATTTATTTAGTATCAAATCATGGCTGACTAGTCTCATGTTGCCGTCAAGACCACGCATGTAGTCCTTCATATTTTTCCACAAATTATCGGAATCCGTCTCACTTTTTTCAAGTTTCACCAATAAAAATCCATCTTCAGATAATGAAAAACCATTCGAAAAATTAACAACAAAAAAAATAATTTTAAAATGTCAGTCCATCCCCAAACATATTTCCATCTTTTACTCCCAATCCTCGTCGCATTTTCACTGTTCGTTCACTCAAAATCATCAGGAATCGCCGTATACTGGGGCCAAAACGTCAACGAAGGAACACTCTCAGCTGCCTGCGCCACCGGCAACTATCAATACGTGAACATCGCCTTCTTATCCACATTCGGCAATGGCCAAACTCCTGTTCTAAACCTGGCTGGCCACTGCGATCCACCCTCGGGTACATGCACAGGATTAAGCGACGACATTCGTTCCTGCCAGAATCAGGGCGTCAAATTACTACTGTCCCTCGGCGGTGATTCAGCCAGCTACTCCCTGTCATCGGCGGATGATGCCATACAAGTTGCTGATTATCTCTGGAACAACTTTTTAGGTGGACAATCCACTTCCCGGCCTTTAGGAGATGCCGTTTTAGATGGCATCGACTTCGATATTGAAGCTGGATCAGGCCTGTACTGGGACGATCTTGCCAGGGCCCTGTCAGGCTACAGCTCACAGAGAAAGGTATACTTATCTGCTGCTCCACAGTGTCAAGATAACTATCTAGGTCAGGCAATTCAAACGAGGTTGTTCGACTACGTCTGGATACAGTTTTACAACAATCCCCAGTGTGACTACCGCGGCGGGGTTGATAATCTTGTGGCCACCTGGAACCAGTGGAGCGGCGAAGTACCTGAGGGGCAGATCTTCTTGGGCCTGCCGGCGTCTCCGGAAGCAGCTGGCGGAGGATACATTCCACCCGACGTGCTAACTTCTCAGGTCTTACCATCTATCAAGTCTTCTCCGAATTATGGAGGAGTGATGCTTTGGAGCAGGTACTTTGATCTGCTGCAGAGCTATAGCAATGCTATTGTGGGCAGTGTTTGAATAATTTCATGCACGTACGTTCCGTTGGTGGTGGTATGATATAAATAAAGAAATGTCGCTGGACTCGTGCCTTCTCCCGACATATGCATGCATGCATGCATATATATATATACTTATAAGTTCAATAATTTGGATGGTAATTATATGATTGCGTGGGTCGACTGGTAATCCTGTTGATTGACATCGTGAGAGTATTGTATTTTTTAAACAGAGGTTATAAATAATATAATAATGGTTCCTCTTTCGTCCAATGGAAAAGAATATACAATTAATGCTTAATTGCGAAAATATGAAACTGTCATAAAGTTTAATTCACTAAATATTGGTTTTTGGTTGATTTGAAATTGTTAATAAATACACCTTTCATACATTCTCTATATAAACTAGTTACTCTGCACTCTGCCAAGAAACCCTAGAAGGAAACCTAACCAAGGCCTGCGCCACAGGATATTATCAATACGTTAACGTCACCTACTTATCCAAATTTGGCAACGGTACAGATCCTTCGATGTCTCAGGGGACAGGCGGCGTATGAAACCAGCACTAGGACGATGTAGACAAGGCCCTTGAAGGCTACAGATCAGCTGAGACACCCATATACTTATCTGCAGCGCCACAGTGTTTTCATCCTGATGCAGATCTAAACCTTGCAATTCAAACTGGTGTGCTCAACTACGTTTGGATCAGGTTTTACGACAATCCGCCGTGTGACTACAGTGGCGGATCCTTGGACTTAAGGTCAGCAGGAAGTGGTAGAGATAGAATGTTCCTTCCACGGGGAAGATATTCTTGGGAATGCCTGCGGCTCCACAACCAGTTAGCTCGGGATACATTGAACCCAAGGACCTGGAATCTCAGGTCCTACCAAATATTACGTCTTCGCCAAATTAGGGAGGACTGATGCTTTGGGAAAGGTATTCTGATAAGATAAATCAATATAGAGCCCATGTTACAGACATTGGGATCAACGATCAAGGTCTTCATCGTTCCAAATGATTTCATTCATCATGCATGCACGTAATCGTTGTGTTGGTATGCATGTCTTGTACGTATATCCTTCAGGATTTCACGTGTCTGCGTTGTGGAAACGAGTGAAGTAATATCTTTGCTGTGTTGTACGCATGTACGTTTTAAATAAAGAAATCCAGTTGAACTCTCCACATTTACATACAAGAAAGTTAATTTTTTAATGGCGTTAGAATTTTTAAAAAAGTTTAGATGGGGAATAAACTTTGTAATGGATTTGAGAATTTTATTTTCTTTCTTAATGTAAAAGTTGTGTCAAATACCCTGTGAATTTCTCTTTGATTTAATACACAATGGGTTTGAGCATTTCAGTCTTTCTTGTATTTTTTTTAGCATGCAGACTCCTATCAGTACGATAAAATTGTGTCAAATACTCATCAACATTTTTCCGTGTTTTCCACTTTCTTTTTTTTTTTTTTTTGCATTCAATATAGAATTTAAAGTAAACAATCGTGGAAAACTTTGATTTGTAAAAAGACATTTTCGGGTGCCATCACAATCATATATACATGGGTGCATACTCAAAAGAAAATATAAGAGAGACTCAAATTCATTACAGAGAAGGGTATTAATTCAACAAGAATTTTAAGTTGTTCAACATCTTAGTCAATTAATTCCCAAAAATGCTCATGTTCTGCTATAAAGCAAAATTTCTCATAATTTTTTCCTTAAAATCTTATATTGAAAGCGAAAAAAATAATAAAAAAAAAACGTTAACGAGTATTTGGCACAATTTTCTCAAAGAAATAGTGGTATGCAACTTCAAAAAAAATTATTAAAAAAGGACTAAAATAATCAAATATATTACAGATGATATATTAGTTTAGGAATTTCACACGCGTATTTGACGCAATTTTCGCATTAAGAGACAAAATGAAATGCCCAAATTCGTTATAGAGAGTTATTAACTCAACGAAAATTTCATATGCGTGTTTAACGTAATTATTTCCATGTTTGCGCATAAATATTTTGTGTTGCTTTTTTTTTATATATAATTATTCTCATTTTTACTTGTTTAGAGAATACAGATTTTATTTAAAGGTATATTTCTGCATGTTTTTGTTGATTACAATGGCAACTCATCATCCACCATATTCACAAATTTCTAATCTATTACAATTGGTTGCGTTTATATTTGGATTTGTGGGAGGATTTCAAATAAAAGAATTTGAATTGTATGGGTTCCCACCATAAACCCTCGAAGAATTTGAGAAAGCAGTTGGGTTCCCACAGACGGGATCCTCCACGTACAACCGATTACTCACGGGTTTCAGACAGTTGACAAGTATTATGTCCGTGTTAGAATAACCGGGGGACAGGTAACGTGTCTCTAGAGTATTCGAAGAATAAGCTGGACACGAAGAGTAGTTTTTCTCAACAATACCGAGATCCGATACGCGGATGGAGAAGTTATTGTAGGAGATTGATCGGACGACGTATTTTGCAGAATCTGATTGAAGAATGGTTCGATTTTGGAGGCACTGTAGCTTGAAAATGGGGTCTGGGTGGCCACAGTTTGGGGGATCGGTGACCAACCGAAACGGGTAGCTTACGCTGATTTCGCCGCAAGAAGAGCTGACACATGACGAGGAATTATGGGATCTGGTTCCAGCAGGGAACCAAAATAGGAATAAGATTGTTCGAATAAAAAACATGGGCTTCCCTTTTGACATCCTGAAAGATTCTCTAGTACGAAAAATGAAGAAATTTATGGAGCTGACAGTTTCTTGGATGGTTTATTGAATGATTTGAGTGGAGTAAGCGGCGAAGTCCTGATTTATACGCAGAAAGGGCTTAATCAAGAATTGTGTCAACATTTGGAATAAATATGGATTTTGAGCGATTCAAATTTCAAAGGAACAGCTTGTTCTAATCCATTTGGTCCAACTTGGTTTGCCCAAGTGGGTGTGGGTGGGGTGGTCCCTGTTCAATCATCTCTTTGATTTCTCCTATTTTAACATCACCACGCGAAGAAATTCGAATAATGACGAATTTTTTCCTATGCATAATACCGTATTCATTACTAGATATGAAAGAAATGGGTAAAATAAATTTTAATCCATAATAAAGTAACAAAACTTTTTGTTCATAGACTAGATAATCTCTATATTGTAAAAGTTGATAATAATAAAAGAAACAATAAAATTTAAGAACTTTTTCACAGTTCATCGTGGGCTACGTCTTCCTCATCTGCCGCGCCGCCACCAGACCGCTGATAAATGGCGGTGATGATTGGATTGCAGACGGACTCCACCTCTTTCAGCTTCTCGTCGTAATCCTCCTTCTCTGCGTCCTGACTGTCGTCCATCCACTGGAGGGCCTCCTTCGTTACGGCCTCGATTTTCTCCTTCTCGTCGGGATCTAACTTCTCCGCCAGTTTGTCCTTGTCGTCCATCTGATTCCTCATGTTGTACAAGTACGACTCCAGGCCGTTCCGGGCGTCGATTCTCTCTTTGACCTTCCTGTCTTCCTCCGCGAACTCCTCCGCCTCCTTCACCATACGCTCGATCTCTTCTTCAGACATACGTCCTTTGTCATTGGTGATTGTGATCTTTGCGGAACGACCGGCGGCCATATCTTCGGCTTTGACATTTAGAATGCCACTGACATCTATCGCGAATGTTACTTTAATCTGAGGAGTTCCTCTATCGAAATCAAACAAAAAAATAATAATTAATGTTTCATAATTAACAGATGGAACATCGATCGGCTATTAATACAAACCTTGGGGCAGGAGCTAGTCCGGTGAGATCAAAACTTCCAAGTAATTTACAGTCCTTAGTCATACTTCTTTCACCCTCAAAGACCTGTATGTATATCAAAACAATAAGATAGATAGATAGATAGATTGATAGATAGATAGATTGATTTTCAAATTTCAATGCACGTGCCTGAATGGAGACGGTGGTCTGTTTGTCCTGGTACGTGGTGAAAACCTGAGATGTCTCGGTTGGGATGCGAGTGTTTCTTGGAATCAATTTGGACATCACTCCTCCGACAGTTTCGATTCCGAGGGTAAGCGGAGCCACGTCCAAAAGAAGAACATCTGAGTTAGCAACAATTAATTAGTGATCCCATGTATGATGTATCCACACAACCGATTGATTCTAAATATCAAGAAAGTCATTACGTACCTTTGGTCTCTTCACCTCCCTCTCCACTGATGATTCCTCCTTGAACAGCGGCACCAAATGCAACCGCCTCGTCTGGGTTCACGCCCTTATTTGGTTCCTTCCCGTCGAAGTATTCTTTCAGAAGCTGCTGAATCTTTGGAATCCTGGTGCTACCACCCACGAGAACGATTTCATCAATCTGGTGCTTTCCCAAACCAGCATCCGCCAGGGCCTTCTTGACAGGGCCCATGGTCTTTTTGAACAAATCGTTGTTCAATTCCTCGAAACGAGCTCTCGTAAGTGGTTCGGAGAAATCCATGCCATCAAAGAGGGACTCGATCTCTACACGGACTTGGTGCTGATTGCTCAAAGCCCTCTTAGCACGCTCACTTTCTCTCCTTAACTTTCCCATTGCTCTGTTATCCTTACTAATGTCCTTCCCATGCTTCTTTTTTATCAACTTAACGAAGTACTCCATAATCCTGTTATCAAAATCCTCTCCTGAAATAATGAACATGAAAAACAAAGATGGTGACTACAATTATTAAACGAAAACAACAGAGCCATGAAGAGATCGAATAATCGCAATCAGTAGTACTCTTACCTCCCAAATGAGTATCTCCATTAGTTGAAAGCACCTCAAAAACACCATTATCAATAGTCAAGATGCTAACATCAAATGTTCCGCCGCCGAGGTCAAAGACAAGAATGTTCTTTTCTTTGCCTTTCTTGTCCAAACCATATGCCATTGCTGCAGCTGTTGGTTCATTGATAATCCTTACAACATTCAATCCAGCAATCGTTCCGGCGTCTTTAGTGGCCTGTCTCTGGGCATCATTAAAGTAAGCTGCACAAGGCGGAAGAATTTCAATAAAGACACAATGATAGCTATATGTATATATCCATCTAATATCGAAATAAGACAGCTTCAAAGTTTACGTACCGGGAACGGTGATAACAGCATCCTTAATTTCCTTGCCAAGATAGGCTTCGGCTGTCTCCTTCATCTTTGTCAAAACCATGGCACTGATCTCCTCAGGACTGAACACCTTGTTCTCACCATTTTTGACAACCTGAACGTAAGGTTTTCCATCCCTGTTGACAATTTTGTAAGGAACAAGTTTCATATCGCTCTGAACTTCTTTGTCGTCAAACCTATCAAGATTCAACAAGGAGTTGTATATAATATTGATCAGTCACGATAATATTTAGTACAGCATTATTAGAAATCATTAAAAAAAAAAAGAAACAAAATATTACTTTCTTCCAATAAGCCTCTTGACATCAAAGATAGTCCTCTCAGGATTACTGTGTGCCTGATTCTTCGCCGCTTCTCCAATCAACCTTTCGTTGTCGGTGAAGCCAACCCATGAAGGGGTGATGCGGTTACCTTGGTCGTTCGCTATAATCTCAAAATGTCCATTCTTGTAAACACCAACACACGAATAAGTCGTACCAAGATCTATGCCGATAACCGTTCCCACTTTGGGAGTACTGTCCTCGTTTGCTACGGTGAATGCAAATAAACTTCCTGCTAATTAGAGCAATAAAAAAACACTTTCATTCAATATCGTCATCGTTCCACAACACATGCACGTCTCAGGAACAGAAAAGCGTAGAAAAATCAAGAACACAAGTTCGAAACTCTCTATATATCAAAATACATAAGAAAAGCTCACCGAGTAAAGCGATCACGAAGAAAAATGCAGAAGCGTGTCTCCTCAACTCACAAGCCATCGCCGAACAACTTGGCAGGAATCAATGGTAACTAAAGTCCGATTCTGCTTTCTGCGTGGGAGAATTGCTGATATAGAGTGGAATCCTAATGCTTTGCTTTTCTTTTAAAGAAGAAGAAGAAGAATCCTAATGATATTCCAAGTTCACGAGGGAAGGTGGCAAGTATATATAGGAAACGGGGGTGCAGTTTGGATGACGTGGACCAATCATAGGGTTTCTTTCTAATATTATGATGCAATATTTTAATATAAATATAGTAATTTTAATATTTTAAAATACTGTTTTTCAATAATATTTGACACCACCTAAATCTATTTTAGGATATTTTTTAAGCATAAAAATAAAAAATAAAATAAAATAAAAATCTGGTCAATTAACAGATTTCTATGGCAGGCCACCTCAACTTGTACAAGCCAAAATCTCTTTTTTACGTTATATCCAAACGTCTTTTTAGAGAAAATTAATTAAATATATCATATTTAATATCGGAATTTTTAATCTTCTAAAAAGTAAATTTACACGATAAATTTCTTTCGATTCTCTGAAGTTAGAATCAATTTCCTTGCATTTTCATTCATTTAATTGTCCCTTAGTATTAATTAAAAAAAAATTGTGAAACGATCTCACGAAGTTAATTTTTTGATATTGATATCCTATTTTTGTCACTTGTGAAAGATATTAATTTTTGTTTCAAAAATATTAATTATTATTATAAATATAAATATGATTAACTCGTGTAATGTATAAATTTCATTAAAGGTGTCACCAAATCTACTAACGTTAAAAGTATATCTCTTGTAAGACGGTCTCACGAATCTTTATCTGTGAGACGGTTCAACCCTACTGATATTCACAATAAAAAGTAATATTCTTAGAATAAAAGTAATACTTTTTCATTCACGATCCAAATAAGATAATCGTCTCACAAAATACGTTCCGTAAACATTAATTAGCCAACCAATAAAAAATCTATTTATTTTTCCTTGCACTGACCTTGCCTCCTCGAATACAGTTGAGATAGAAATACATTAACGATGCAAAAATGCAAATAAATATAAATAAAAGAACATCCAAATGATTTGTTATTAAAAAAGGTTAATAATAATAATAATAATAATAATAAAATTATTGTTGAATATAGTAATTACTAATGATAATTCAAAAAAAATAAGTTTATTAATATTATAAATTATATTTAAATGTTACTGATTTTTCAATTCTCTAATTACTTAAAACTTAAAGGTATTGCAAGGAAAAAAATTAATCAAATATCATCCAAGGTAAGGCAAAAACTTGTGTTAAACGATCTCACGGGTTGTATTTTGTCAGACGGATATCTTATTTGGGTCATCCATGAAAAAATATTATTTTTTATGCTAAGAGTATTACTTTTTATTGTGAATATCGGTAGGGTTGACTCGTATCACAGATAAAGATTCGTGAGACCGTCTCACAAAAGACATACTCCCAAGGTTATTATTAAACAAAATGAATATAATAATCTCCCTAATATGGGACTGAAACGACGGACCTATCATAATCTTAATCAATAATATCAAATACATGAGAAAGGTAGAGTAGCCCGTTCGCTTTTTATTTTTCAAATGCTTAATCCAAAAATCAAGCCATTTAATTTTGGTTCGGTTTTCTTATATTATAGGTCAATTTATATGGTTTAATTAATAAAAATAATAAATAAATTATTTTGTATGTTTCAGAATTTGCTTAATCCAAAAATCAAACCACAATTGATGTTGCTTTGATTTCAAATCAAAGAATATGTCAAAACACTTAAATAATTTTAATTTGAAAAGTTTATTAATTCTTCAAAATTAATGTATATGAATTCGATCGATAGATAACGTTGACTTAGTATTTAAGCTGTGATGAATAGCTTCTTATACCCACTTATTTTCTCTTTATCTTTGAATTGGTCAATCCCATTATTATTCGTTGAGTTTCTAGTAGGAAATCCATGTACAATTTAATTTGCTCCTAAAAAATTTCATGTACCGACGGTCTCACGAATCTTTTATCTGTTTGACGATTCAACCATATCGATATTCACAATAAAAAGTAATATTCTTAGCATAAAAAGTAATTTTTTTTAATGGATAACTCAAATAAGAGATCTGTATCACCAGTGGCGGAGCCAGAAATATGGCTCTATCCGAACTGAAATTTTAAACTCTAGAATCTTTTGATATTTTAAATTGATCTACCCGAGCTAATATCATATTATTTCAAAATTATACAATATTTACATATACATTTTATAAATAAAAAAAATGGACCACCCAGGCTTTAAGTAGCATGTGACTCCGCCCCCGTGCATCACATAATACAACCCGTGAAACTGTCTCACACTGGCGGAGCCAGTATAGGCCCAGTGTGGGCTGGTGCCTACACTGAGTAAAAAAAATTTATATGCTTTATATTTATGTCTAAATTTTAAATTTGCGTATTCTATTATTATATGATTAACTGTCCAAATTGATCCAATTTTCCTTTAATAATTTGTAGACCCAAATTTTAGACTCAATTTTTTACATGTTATTAGTATCCAAGTATACACTCTATAGCCTTCTGTATGTATTTTCTCTTCTCGAGTCACGAACGTCATATACTTTGATTAACAATCATTCTAATTCATTTTAATTACTGATTTATCTTTCATAATCTCTAAAAAAATCCAAAATGTTATCAAATTTTAGGTTCGTTTTTCGTTCAATATTTGTCGATCATTCAATTGTTTTTATAATTTTATGTTTTTTCCAATCGATAATGAATTCATGCTTATTTTTCGAACGTATATTATATATCATATTTTGTTTTGATTTCGGATTTTGTACACGTTGTTGTTCGTCATTTTTCTGACGTTTTCCCATCAATTATGAATGCTACTGATTATGCGTAACTTGTGTTCAAACTTTATGACACATTGTTTTTAGATGTCGATCAATCAGTGTTTTTTTTTGTTTTATTAATTATAATATATTGTTGACTACACTGAACTAAGATCCTGGCTCCGCCCCTGCCGTCTCACACAAGTTTTTCCCCCATATAAAATATAAGGAAAACTAGACGATTTATATTTTTCTTTTTTGTCTTTTAACTTATCAAATTTCTGTTTTACGTGTATTTTTTGTTTTTCTTAGTTTTCAATCTTATTTCACCCGAAATAATATCGACGCGACAACGAATACATCATCAAATTTCAATGTCGTTGAGTTTTCAATGTCACAATAGAATTTCTAAATGACAGGTCGATGATATGATGAAACAGAACTAAAACCCAACGAAATACAAAGTAAGATGACTGAAAACATAAAATAAAGGCCAAATATTTGGGGTCTAATTTTCTACATTGAAACATTATATTCGAATAGATCGATTGATCCATCATTGTTTACAATTTAAAGGTCATACTTATGATAATGCATTATTACATATTCCATTATATATTAATAAATTTTTATCTGACTAAAAGTATAACTTGAGAGATCTAATTGTAACATCGTAATGCAAGTTTAGTAGCCGGAATCAAAGAACTAATATTAAAATAAAATAAAAAAAATATTATGTACCATCTTTATGTATTATATTAAAACGAATGGGAAGAGAGTAACATGACTGATTAATCGACACAAAGCACGTTCCACGCACCAAATAAAATAAATTTTATATTTTAGTAATTGATATGTATATATATTTGTGTATATATATATATGTGGAGGCAAAAACTTGCGTGATACGGTCTCACATGTCGTATTTTCTGAGACGGATATCTTATTTGAGTCATCCATGAAAAAATATTACTTTTTATGTTAAGAGTATTACTTTTTATTGTGAATATTGGTAGGATTGACCCGTCTCACAGATAAAGATTTATGAGATCGTATCATAAAAAACATATGTGTGTATATTTGTGAGTGGGATCGTAGCTGACCTTTTAGTGCAAAAGGCTTTCAAGATTTTCCTAAAACATCACGCCACCTCAACTTATTCCAAGTCAAATGTCAATGAATGGGAATTTGAAAATTGTTAAAATATTGATAAAAATAATTTAATATTAATAAATAATTTTTATTTATTTATTTTTATTTTCTCCTCAATTCTATATTAAGATGCAGACCCCTTTCAGTATCGTTATTATAACTAACCAACTATTTCAGCAACAACACTCGCTAATAATGGCGAGAAAGCTCTTGCTCATAGCACAGCTCCTCCTCCTACCCTTCCTCCTAAGCAGCACCGCCGCCGCCCGACGAGGTGGAATCGCCGTTTATTGGGGTCAAAACGGCAATGAAGGAACCTTGGCAGAAACCTGCGCCACCCGAAGGTTCTCCTACGTCAACATTGCATTCCTGTACATATTCGGCAGCGGCCAAACCCCCCGACTCAACCTCGCTGGCCACTGCGACCCTTCTATAACTGGCGCATGCAACTTTGTCAGTGACGATATCCGCGCCTGCCAGAGGCGGGGCATAAGGGTTTTCCTCTCAATCGGCGGAGGTGTCGGGAATTACTCCCTCTCCTCCAGAGAAGATGCCAGGAATCTCTCTGTTTACCTGTGGAAAACTTTTCTCGGCGGCGGAAGGAGAAACTCCACATCTAGGCCATTGGGAAACGCCGTTCTGGATGGCATAGACTTGGATATCGAGCTCGGGTCTTCGCTGTATTACGACAATCTAGTAAGATTTCTGAAATCTTACAGCAGATATGGCAGAAGAGTGTACGTAACAGGCGCGCCGCAGTGCCCATTTCCCGACAGATTGTTGGGGGCTGCTTTGAATACAAGCCGTTTCGATTTTGTGTGGGTTCAGTTTTACAATAACCCGCCATGCCAGTACTCTTCTGGGAATATTGATAACTTGGTGAATTCTTGGAAGGTCTGGACGAGATCTGTCAATGCTCGGAGGATATTTATGGGGCTTCCGGCGGCGCCCCAGGCTGCCGGAAGTGGGTTTATTCCGTCGGATGTGCTGATCGGGCAGATTCTGCCATTGATAAAAAGATCACGCAAGTATGGCGGTGTGATGCTGTGGTCAAAATATTGGGATGATCAGAGTGGATACAGTACCTCAATCGTTAGGAGTGTTTGAATTTGAAGTTAAATCGTTGACTTTTATTCGAATATTGTATTTTTCAGCCTATTTTAATTTTTTAATAATAAAAAGTTATATTAATCGACAAAAAAAATATATTAATATGCCTTTTATAATTTAATGTGAGATTTATAAGTAATATTTAATTTGACATGTCCCCGGCATATATTTTATAATTATCCTAGTAATAATAATAAAAATGAAATAAATTGAATGGCTAGTTTTTACCATTCAAGGTAAATTGAAGGATCCCTATTGAATAGATTAAAATCATTAGGACAAAAATTAATTAGCTAAAGTTTTATATTTTAAATTGATAATTGAAACGATCCTAAAAGCATTTTCTGATTGTGCTATGATTTTTAACATAATGGGAAGAGCTATCCTTCCACTACTTTCCACGACCTTACAAAATTACATTAAAATTAGAGTCATTAAGAATATATTTATTTTCTCTTATTTTATAGCACAACAAATAGTACAGCTTTTTTTTTTAATAGAAATATAGTATTAAAATGAGGAAAAACATGGTTTGTTTTTATATTACATCAAAATCATATCTTTTACTTTCGAGAATTACAAGGGAGTAGTTTTTAATCTTATCATTTTTCATGTCGTACTTACATTGTATTAGCTTAACACATAGGAGACGATATAGATTCGAATCCATTTTCCAATATAAAAATAGTCATTAATCCAATTTTGAAAGCACACATTTACCGTTAAACTAAAATCTTCATTTCTAATCAATTATTTTGATTGGAAATATATCGAAAATCGAAATATATATTTCATTCGACTTTTTTAAAAAATAAAAATAAAACAATCATACCATCACGGACTGACTGAACTCTGCCGCTCTAACTAAAGATGTTCCAAACTCAATAAACTCATTACAATACATTATCAACAAATTCATGTTGAAAAAAAAAGGCAAACGCACGAGGAGAAGGTTAAACATCAAGGGTGAAAAAACAGCAGAACAAACTGAATAAGCTAACATTATTGCAGCAATGTCTATTAGCCCGAGGATCGATTTACCAACCAACATATTAACGCAGGTATAGATCTCCGAATCCTTTGCCGTCTATACTTTCCGGACCTGAATATTATGAGTCGATTGGAACCTCCAAATGGGTTGCCTGCCACTTTGGACTAGAGCGACCGGCTCCCCTTCTTTCACCATTCCTTGATTCTACAAGTTGACAAGAAGTTATCTTAGAAGAATATAGTAGCTTTAATCTTCACGTGATATATTGCATGACAGTCTCGACTCCATTATTTATAGTACAAGTGTACAACCTTTTGATATTTATATAGAGTGTTTTAAAAGACATTGAAAGCAACTGGGACCATACTCGGTCATAGCTTGACTAGCACAAAAGACCAGATGATAGTCGGATGTTAATCATAACAAATTTTACCTTTAACAAAGCCAATGCATCGGCAAACGTCTCGTCAGCATCAGCAGAAAACTCCATGTATATGGGGCAAATGCCCTGGTACAAAGCCAGTCTCTGCTGTATTCTCTTCCTGTTACACAATGACATGATAAAAATCCATCAGTGACTGACTTTTCAGAAGACAGATGAACTGAAACACCAGTGTAATATGTTCATCTACTTTCAGGATATTCATTCTTCGTCAAGTTATTAGATGTGTCTTGCTACTTTTATTTTTATTCAGATTTTTTTTATAAGAATGATGTACTTGCTTTGACACTTGAGCCACCACAGTATAATCTCATGTTTTTAAACATTTTTTTTTCTTTTGAAAAAGAAAATGTTGCATGAAATTCAAGCACTCACTCATTTGTAAAAGCAAATATTGTGCCGGAAGGACGATAATGGCTCAACAGAATTGCCATGAACCCGGTTCTGGTGAAGACGACAATGGAAGTTCCAAGAGTGTTTGACATCATTGTGGCATGGAATGCAAACATTTCACTCATATGATTCTGCAGGAACACAAGTAAACAGTGAGTTTTAGCGGCACCAGGTGCGAGTGCAGATGCATCAAATGGCACGAGGCTGTAAATTTTCAAACCAAAAAGTTGCCCTGACCTTGAAGGCTTGGCCCAGATTTGGGGGAGTTTGTGCACCAACTATGGTAGCTTCAGTCCTCAAAGAGACCGTGTGCATGACCTTCACAGCCTTCAGAGGAAACCTTCAATAGAGGTGAAATAAAAATCAGTACAGGTATAATTGTTATGGTACATATTACACAAGAATACATAAGAAAGAGATAACTATATAATACCAAATTCAAATAAACGATTATTACTTACTTCCCGTGTGCAGTTTCTCCAGAAAGCATTACTGCATCAGCGCCTTCTTTAACAGCAATGGCAATATCTGATACCTCTGCTCGGGTAGGTGTGGGATGAACTATCATGCTCTCGAGCATATTTGTAGCCACTATGACCGCTTTTCCCATGCTGCGACATATCCTTATAATCTCTTCCTTCACGGAATAAATTTACCTTGTAACATGTTATTTGTGTTTGATAACGTTACCGGTATATTAAAATGCAACCACAAATGTCCCCAGTCCACTCCACTTAGCAAAGCAGACTGAGAAGACATAAATTGACCTTATTACCTGCAATAGAGGAACCTCTTCGATTGGCAACTCTGCACCAAGATCCCCTCTGGCAACCATAGCCTGATAAAGAAAACAGAAAGGGCTATCAGCTTGCTGGGCCAGGTAAATACTCAACAAATTGGGTAGAGATGATTTGAAAACACGACTAATAGTTCATTTTGCTCCAAACAAGTACGGCCTCAACATTCCACCTGCTGTTTCAGTGGTTTCCATGTAGCTTACCAATAGGAGACTAGAAATCCTACACACATCTAGGTGAGCCCCCATTATTCTTTATAAATTGTTCTGTGAATGCACTTTCAGAAAATATGAACCAGTTAATGCCACAAGTATCAACTGAATCTCAAATTAATCACGACTTAAATATGAAAATCACCCAGATACAAATTAATTTTTTTCGCATCGAGGTTTGTTTTTCCTTGAGACTTCAAGTAATTGAAATTAGCAACAGTTTTCTATCAAATATGTGATTAAAAAATTCAATTTCTCACCCCATCAGATGCAGTTATGATTGAATGCAGATTCAGAATGGAATCTGCACTTTCAATTTTTACAATGACATGAATGTCAGCACCACAATCTGCATAGTAAAAGTTATGAAACATAACGTTAAAAATACATCAATTAAGTCAACAGGCATAAAATAGCTTTTGTAAGCTGCACAGAGCTTGAAATTTACCTGTCAGGTAATTCTTCAATTCATGCACCACAGCAGCATCCTTGACAAAGGAAACTGCATAGAAATCAACTTTATTGTCGACTCCAAATTTGATGTCGTCCCAGTCCTTTTCTGTGCAAGTTAGCGCCATAAGGTCATCACAATAATCAACCAGAAAAAGAAAATTGAAACAAAAATGCTCCAGTGGTCAAAGCAAAATGCTACACCCAGCATGATTATTGAACATGAACGCTAAGGCCATGCTAAAAATTTGATTGCTGAGAGTCAGACCAGTAATGGATGGCAATGTTGCACTTTTCCCCCTAACATTAAGATGCCTTCGGGATTTGAGCTCTCCTCCGTCAACTACTTCACATTTCACCGAGTCCTCAGTCTTGGATTTTACAGTTAATGACATCATACCACCTACAGGATCAACAGATAGTCAACATTGCATTGAAGATATAAGCAACATCAAGAATGCCTCAAAACGGATACAACAAATTTTACCCAATTTAATAATCATGTATTGATGAAGTCTACTAACAGCAGCACACCACCACCACCACAAGAAAACAGAATTAATAGGTAAAAAGGGTGCCCCTGACACCCAAATGATGTTTATGACAAGAAAGTTTCTATAGGTAAATAGGGTGCCCATGACACCCATCATGGGAGAGGTCGAGGTTCAAATCTTGGTGACAAAAAAAACCCACCTCCCCCAAGTTGTAATTAAAAAAAATCCAAAGCATTATACCATCAACAAGAAGCATGTCTCCCACTTCTACATCATTTACAAAATCATCATAGTTGACACTGACACAGTCTGTGGTGCCCACTCCTCTACGAATTGTGAAAGTAAATCCTTGACCACTGTTTAATTCAATTGGTTGGGGTAAATCGCCGCTTCTAACCTCAGGACCCTGTAATATCCACATAAAAACGTGAGGAAACAAATGTTAACATATAAAAATCGTGATACAGTTGTTACTCTCATAAAGAATATTTCAAAATATTTCCCTTTAGAAGGCATACTACTACCATTGTTGTACTTTGTACCAGACCTCCTTCAGAACTGATATGCCAGGAGGGGAGAACTATAATATCATCGACTATAAATTAATGGTAGTTTCTTTCAGAAATGAATATGCCTCGCATTTAATTGCCATGTCCAACTGCTTCAGAATAACTAAGAGCCCTCAGTTGAACATCTATTAATTGTGCTGGAGCACAGAATAGAAAGCGCTAAAACCTAATCTAGTCCATTGCTACACTCAAAAATGTATTAATTCTAGGTCTAAAAGCAAATAGAACTTTCAAATGCATAACATCACCACCAGACATGGCGATGCCACTTAGACAAGAACATCTTATTTTTTACTTGAAAGCTTCAGTCGATGAAAATGAACCAATGGTGATTAATTTGACTGAAGGTGTAATAAAGGATTGGCCAACTTGAATCCTGATAACTACTGCTACAACAATAAGAAAATGCCTATGAACCATAGCATGAAAGCCTTGCCTTGGTGTCAAGCATGATGGCGATAACATTGTCTTTTGCATGGGCATTATATTCCTTGACCAAGTCTATGACCTTCTGATGAGATGCATGGTCACCATGAGACATATTAAGGCGAGCAACATTCATTCCAGCCTCGGCCAGTTTCCATATCATTTCCTTCGTGTCGGTAGAGGGACCGATTGTGCAAACGATCTTTGTCTTGCGCCTGACCATAGGTTTAGACCACATACCAACTGATGTGTTCTCAAGTTGCTGAATCTCCTGCATATACTGATTTTTATCTGCTACCTGGTCAATAGATATGCAACGAGAACGATAAATTAATCTGTGATATACCTCAAGTTTTATCATTTTATACATTTTTCTTTTATGGGTCAGAGGTTCAAAGAGAGTCCACATTAAGAAATTACATGAGTAACTGTCAAGTTTCAGACATACGTGGGAAAGTTCCCTAAAGAAATTGAAGTCATGCATAGCCTCATGATGGGTCTTGTGCATCACAAAGATGAGGATGGTCTTGTGCATCACAAAGATGAGGATGGGAAATCTTCCTTCGAACTTAAAAAATATTTTTTTTTATTTTAAAATATCTAATCTCAAATACATCCAGCCAACTTGGCCTAACCATGGTACTACAAAATCAGCTTCTTCACCTGGAATTATTATCAAGGTCAAAGGGTAGCAAGCAATTATTACAGTAAGAAATAAAGTGGCAATGCAGAGAAACTGTAACGGTAATTTCTGCTTTAAACGCAGTAGCATAAATGCCCCGATTCTTAAATGTAGAATCTGGAAAAAAATCGATTCTCGCAATAATTACAACCCATGTCTCATAAATGCTTCAAAAAGAAATGTGCGTGAAAGCTCGGTAGTATCCAACAAAAAACAGAAGCAAACAAATCTAGAAACACGCATTCAGCAGCCCAACACATTTTGAAAATCAAAATTATAAACAAAAGAAATCAAATTAAATGTACAAAACCTTGACAACATCTTCAGGAGTCACCGGAATGACTTCTGGTTCGGCACGAGCAGATACCGGCACGCTGACGTGGATGGCTCCACGGAGGCTGCTCTTCTCAGGTTGAGCCAAAACCTTCAAACCAAAGCCAGAATACGGCTTGAGCTTGTCATATCGGCTTTGTACGGATCCAGAGCTTGGACTGGGAGCAAATGCACCATGGATCAACCGCGTCGCTACAACTTGCGCCATGCCGCAACCAAAAATTTTGAGAGAGATAGAGAAATTGAGAGAGATTTTGAGAGAAGGAGGGGTATAAATTGAGCGAGAAATTGGAGAAATCGCCGATAAATTTGGAGTATACGGAAGGCTTCTTGTTTGTATCGAAATATGGGAAAGTAAAAATGGAGGCTACTGTACCTTGTTCAAAACAGTTGGAGGTTTAGGAGAGAAACGTCTTGGGGCAAAGCGATGTCGTTTTTGGGAGCCAAGATTTAGTGGGACAATAGCTGACATGGCATTAGATCCTCGTCCGTTCACCCAAAATCAAAATAAAATAAATAAAGTGAACATTTTTTAAAAATTAGAACAAATTAAAGTGCAACATTTGAAGATAGGTAAATACTTACGTTAGACGATCTCACGGGTTATATTTTGTGAAACAGATCTCTTATTTGGATCATTAATGAAAAAGTATTACATTTTATGCTAAAAATATTTCTTTTTATTGTGAATATCGGTAGGATTGACTCATCTCACAGATAAAGGTTCATGAGACCATCTCATAAAAGACCTATTCTTGAAGATAATGCCTTGTGAATTTTCAAAAAATTAAGTTGGAAAGAAAAAATTAATAAAAATCTAAACTCGAAATTTTTTTAAAAAAATTATTTCATATTGAGCTCGAGATAATAAATTGAACTTTGATATTAATAAACACGCTCGTAGTTATTTGTCTATCCCTTAACCACACTCTATCATAATAAAACTAGTTGTGATATACTTGGTTGGAAATCTTGACAAGTGAAAAATTTTGTTGGAAATCACAAAATGTGAAAACTTTTTGAGTGATTATGGAGTGCTTGCAACATATTATGTTTTTAAAAAGTTATTAAATTTATAGATTATGAAAAACTGTGGAACAATTAAAAGTAAGTAGTATTCGAAAACAAAAATGAAAAGCAGAAAATAAGAAGTTGTTAGTTAGTGTTTGATAAATAATTGATTTCGATACTAACTTGTTACTATAATCACTTTTGTAGAAATAAAATCATCGTCTCATCAATTTTTGTATTTCAATTAAATTAAGTGAAAGTTAACCAAGAATCTGAGTTTAAGAAATACACAAAACTGATTTTTTAAGCCGAAAGTCAAAAACCACTTTCATTTAATTATTGCAAAAACTCCGTAACTTGTGTTGATAAACGATGTTAGGTACGATATTGCAAGGCCGTGAGATATATAATCCAAGTCGAGAGCAGAATTACGGGAACAACCGTCTGATGGAAAACTACTTTCACGTTCAATTCAGAGAACACTTTTTCGTTTCGTGTGAATTCCCCGAGGGGAATTAAAAAATTGTGTATTGATGTGGTGATGCAACATAGGAATGCAGCAATGTTCGAGGTGGTGGTGTAACAAACATGATACAGCATTGGCATGTTGTGGCAGTCAAGCTACAACAAGCATCGATGAGTTACTTGAATGATCCAAAATTGAGACAACCATGTTTTTATGTAAAAGATACAAAACCAAACTTGAAACTTCCAGTGTTCGATTCAAGTAATTTCATTTTTTTTTAAAGAATTATCTTGCTGGCCTAAAGTTTTCATTGCTATCGTGGATTTGGTCGTGTGAATTGCCAAAAGAAATTTTGTATATTCTCTTATCTTCTTTTTCTAGGTGGAGGAAGGGAAACAATAATAATATAAAAGAGAGAGAGAGAAACAATGCGGAAAAAACAACTCAAAAAATAAGAAAATAAAAGAAATTATGGGAAAAGGAGATGAAAAAAATTATTGTCGCGAGAGAAATGGAGAATAAGAGATCGAAGGAATGGAGTCAAATTTTATATATATTATATAATTTGAAAACTTTTCATTTTAAAACATTTTTCATATGTACATATACTTTTCTTACCATTCTTTATTATTATTATTTTTTTTTGCTTTATTGTAATTTTTCAAATTTAATTTCTCGTGCCTAGCTTTAAAAAAATCTTCAAAATAGAACTAATTTTTTACCTAACTTTTAATGTTTTATAGTTTTAATAATCATTACTATATATTTACAGCAGCAATTATAAAATATGTTTTATATAATTTGTATTAAATGTATATACTTGTGACATTACTATCAGTTACTTTAATTTTAAAACTGCTTCAGACTTAATTTCCCATACAAATAATTATAAGTTAATCTTTAATTAAAATATATATTTTATTTATTCTGAACATACTTATAATCTGTTCGCAAGAATTTTTATAATTAGAGATTGGGTAGACAATTCTCTTAAGAAGTTTTCAGAGCAATTCTATATTTTTTATGTGGGTTATATATATGATATAATTATAACTTAATGATTAAAAATAACAATTATTTTTGAATTAGAAAGAGTCGCATTTGTAATAAGAGAACTACTGCAATTTATTGACCGTACGGACAAAAAGTATAACTTCCTGTTTTACAGTTCAAATCCTTGGCCCCCAGTAACAACCACCCCCTCCACCACCTAAAAGACACATCTTATCTTAAAATCTAAAAATTGCATTCACTCTCTTTAAGTAATATATTTGACACTTGCCTCTTTATCAGTGGTAAAAAAAATGTACGGGAGGTTAATGCAAATTACCCAAAAATAAATAAAAGAGTATGAAGCAAAAGGCTTGCAGATGATTCCATCTCTAAAACCCGCAAAATAAGCACCACAAAACATGAGATGCTCATGATATAGATGAGACTCGCACCGAGTGATCAGCCGATCCTGTCAAGAAGATGGGCAAGGTTGGATGCCAATCTACTGTTGTGATTGATCCACGATGAGAAAGTGTTCTCGTGCCACTCCTATTACCTCGGACCTGTCAAAGAAGAGAAGAAAAACAAGTTGATTTCGTTAATTTAGCATTGTATACACGATACTTCATTTATACAAGCCTCCAAATTAATGGCAGAACTGCACGCTGACGCTTATGAGCAAGGGAGTGCGTTTTCAGTTACCTGGTATATCGGTGCTCTTGCTGAACCAGATGTCACCAGAAGCTTTCTCCCATTAGCATCTAAAGCCATCTCGTGTCTATAGGGAGAAGAGTTCCCAGGGTTGCAAAACCTAAATCAGACAAGTGATTAATGTTGACTAGTCGTTATCCGCAAACTTGGATTATATTCCATAAATATAAGAAAAAAATTGGTATAACTGAAGTAAATTAAATTAAAAGAAGAAAAAAAGGACAAACTTTGTAATACCACGATGAAACCCATGCTAAATTATCTTCAACGAGTAAAAGTACAATCATGATAGGGGTCTTTTGGATGATTTTGAAACATATGAATTCACCCAAGTCCGTCCTGGAGGACCAAGTTCTTTGGGGATAATGGTATCAGGTGTCAAAGAGTTTGGCTGACTTTGTCAAAAATCAGCAGGAATGCAAAGAGGGCAAAAGACCATCGTTCTGTGGTTTTTATGGTCATACTAATTCTTAGTATTTCTGATAAAACTCATGAAAATCTTCTGTTATTGCTCAAAAAAAAGACAGAGACAGCCAGAAAGAAAGAAAAAACTCCGGGAATGTAGTTAATGTCCAAGAGGAAGCAAACCGAAAAATATAAATTGACAGTGTCACGGCGTGGTTGCACCTAACCTATCAGTCACAGTCATTGGGCACAAAATTTCTGCAGCTTAAATAGAGAACCGTGCACGCATGTGAATGACAATTAAAATGCAAAATCGGTGGACAGAACATGAATATGAAATTCAGTAAACACACACCTGCTGCAGTTTCTTGACCACGTGATTTTTCCTTGATTGTGTAAGCTCCATTCAAATATCTGGTGTACAAGTTTTCAAGTTAGATTCCGAAAAATTCAGTAGAACAGATACTTTTTCGTTGACTATGATGGAAAAAAATACAAAATTAATTTACGGGGGTTTTAAGAGTAACAGTTTTGGAGAAAGCTAACTACTCAAATTTGTCATGCGCATAATTGTCTAGGATAACCAAAAGAGTATGAAATACTTGCATTTCCATCAGTGCCAAAGCTAAAAATGCTAGTCTCATCAGGCCCAAAAAGAATAGAGTTGATCGCACATTCATGAGCAGGCCATCCAGTAACTTGCTGGCCAGCACACATGTCTTCCTCCAGTTAAAGTGTACGCTTTTGCCACATTCGTAACTCATACAAATTGAAATCTATGATTAGAGTGACACAAGTTGTTTATGTCGACTGTGGAAAAAGGATACCAAACATATGAATCATTCCATCAGTGGCAGCAGCTGCTAAAAGCTTTCCATTGTGATTGAAACTCAAAGAAGTAACTGCCGGTGGATCTTTACCAAGAGGAAGGACTGCCTTTGATGAAGATGAAAAAAAGTAAGGTGAATGTTATTTAGAAGAGAAAATATTGGTGAAAAATGAATCTGAGATCACAAAAAAATCCACAAGACAGATATTTACATACCATAGATTTCCATGTCCTCATGTTCCACACAGTTAATGAAGCAAACCCCAAGCGATCCACATAACCTGTACCTTGCCTACAAATATCACACGACCAAATGTATAACGTTCAGACAGGAAAGAATTTTTCCATGACATTAATGGTCTGCAGATTTTCTCCCATCACTATTAGAAGTTGAAAAGTAGATCAAAGATCACGTAAATAATTTTTAGAAAGAATAATTGTAAATAAATTTTAGAGAGAATAAAAAAGCCATGTTCTCATTGCTACTTCTACTTTATAACACATCATGCATGTTAAGAAAGAAATCTTATAAATATGATTTTCAAAGACACCACTTGCTCAAGTTGGAATAAGACAGCTCATGAATACGTTACTACAAAACAGTCAAACTCTATTTCCTTGGGAACACGATAGTGGTGGAGGAAGTAGTCATTGACTTGTCTTACTGTTATTTAGTTCAAGCACAACAAGCTTAAATATTTTCTGACTATTCCGTAGCAGGATTATCATCACAGGTCAATGTTAAAAAAGTTGCCCACATCTTTTCACGACGTTTGAAAACCATTGTTTAGCATTCGCCACCAATCCTTCATTACCAAGCGCGAAATATTTAGGGCCGTAGCTCGAATTCATTCTTGACAAAATCAAATGCTACATGTGTATTTGGTAAGAGCAGACAGCAAGTTAAAACATTACAATCTCCCTGAAACTCCAATGGCATGCACAAAAAGCACCACATGCTTGACAATGCTAAAGGTATACAAAATCATGAGTGTCAAGCACCTCGTGGAAGCTGCTGCCGAAACAAAAATAGGCTCCACAGGGCTGCATTTCAGATCCAGAATGCTGGTCAACAGAAAACATGAGAGAGCAATGAGATGAAATGAAAACTATGAGATGAGATGAAAACTATAGCTATAGTTTCATGAATACTGCACTAATGAAACAAGGTTCAGGACAAAACGGAAAAGGGAAAAGAAAATGGGCCGACGTATCAGCTGACTGAACCTGGGGTATGCTTCAGTTGAGTTGAGATCGCAAACAACGCGCTTAGCATCTACGTTCCACACTTTAATGCCTCCATTGGAAGTGCCTATCAGTAGCTTTAGTCAAATAGACAATAATAGAGTATCAAAAGACCAGTCTTCATTACCAAAAATAATTCAAAACAGAAAAAATATCATCCTGAATATATGCTCTCAAAATATAAAGCCCAGTGCCATACCAAGCGATCAGATTTGCAATCCCACTCAAGGGATATGACTTCAGCTCCACAATAAATAGTAGCATTTCTAGATGTTGGTGCTGATGAATCATATGTCCATATCCTTCACCAAAGAACGTTCATTAAAAGAAAAGCAGCACTGAGGCCAAATATTGACAGTTTATCAAAAGGTAATCCAAGAATTTGAACCCTAGAATAACCAACTTTGTTCTCTTTTCCAACACCTCTATATGTAAGGCCTCCTTTGGTATTCATGTAATTACTATAATTAGTTGTTCACCAGATGCCTTATTAACATCCTTCTACATTTCCGTTATTTTTGTTTCTTATTGTTGTGTTTTGCATATTTGTTCAAGATCAAACTCGAGAATAAAGCCCAAATTAATTCTGATGCCTGTTTGAGATAAAATGTAGTAAAAAAAAATAATAAAATCACAAAAAAATAGCAAATAGGCAAGTACAAAATAAAGAACAATCAATCTGCCAGACAAAGCCTATTTATATGTGAAGGATTGCAATGCACGCTTTCAACAGTTCACAGAAGCAACTATTAGTTGCACACTGCATAGACAGACAGTGCAAGCATGTAAGAAAATATAATTACGGCAACTACCTGACAGTGCCATCAATAGAAGCACTAGCAATATTATCACCGGAGGCAGAAAAGCGACAACAACTGATTGGACTTGTGTGCCCCAAGAATGTATCCTACAAAAAACAGTATAAAGCATGTTAATTTTAAAATAAGGGAGGAAAATCAGCAAATTCTAAAGATAAGGAAATGCGCAGAAGATTTTGAATTTTTTTATGGGGAAAACAACAACCAAGTACAATTTATTTCAAAACGTATTTACCTGAAATACTGTCTTTACTTCTGGAAACTCTTCTTCACTCAGCAGATCCCCACTTCCTGACAGGTATTATTTAAAAGAACATCAGGATGAAGAGTGAAAGTTGAAACATCAGTAAAGGCATCTTGTTCAGAGCACACGTGTACAATTCAACACCACATAAAGTCAATTCCAAATGCTTCATTAGACAAACTCATAGTTTATTACAAAGTATATATATAACATACATAGTTTGATACCCCAACTAATTTAATTAACTCCAAGCTGAATAAGATTTCAATTTTTTATAAGAAATGAAATTTATTGATGATAAAATATTATGTACTCATAGTTTATTGAGACATATCACTTGAGATGTTCCTAGATCTTGATTTAAACCAATATGAGCACTGGGATCACTCACAATTCCGTATTTTTTGGCCAAACCCAATTGGACACCAAATTCCATCAAGCTCTACGGCCAAATACGTGGTGAAGCTACAAGAGAGAAGGAGGAGGTCTCCAGATTTGTCATAAGCTTTATAGTGAATGTAACAATTGAACAATAACACTTTTAAGTGCTTGGATTGGTGCTACATCGCAAATATTCAATTCATTAAGCAATAAAATCCAATTAAATACTTGAACATGATGGGCCTCAAAGATTTTGAAAGAAGAAGAACTCTTATTGGAGGAGGGAGGGTTGTCGAACAAAAAATTATAGAAATAAAAGGAACCAAGCTCTCCATCATCCAAACTTGTTGGGTGTGAAGATGTTCGAGATTGAACAATTGTGAAATGTACATGATTAATATAACAAGAATAATTCCAGCAACTTACCAACAACGGTTGAATCAAGGTCTGTTTTGCCAGGATCACTAATACTACTACTCTCATCAGCATGATTATTCAACTTAGCCCCTGCATCCAGAGATTCCATAACTTGAAGATTGTCCCCGGGGAAATATGGTTCTCTTTCTACCATGTGAGAAGCTGATTGCACTTGACTTCCATAAGAAATACTAGCTTCTTCAGGACCACTAAAATAATAAAAAAAGACAACAGTCAGTGACGACTATAGACTATGTACAGAGAACTCACTTTTTCCTAGAGACGACCAAACATATTGGTGCAAACTCAAAATGTAGAAGATACCTCCTTGATTGAGACAACAGCGCATCTTTTTCTTCTAACAAAGTCTGAACTTGGTATAATTTAAGATTAAGCTGCTTAATTTCTTTCTTGAGACGGTCCACAGTATCCCTTTCAGAACTTAGCTTCAATAAGGCCGGGATTCGTGGATAAGATAAGGAAAAATCAAAATCATCCTTTATAGCTACGAAAATGCCATGCAGAGAAATTAAGTCTCCCACTGCTAGGTAAGTTGTTAACAATATATTAGGGAAATGTCCGACTGCATAAACCATAGCTTGTTCAGAGATTAATAGCACATCAAGAAGCTGAATACAACATTAAAATCGTGACATTAAATGACGGAAAAAGGAATGATCACCCGGCGCAAGAATTAAAATGCAATATGGAAAAGTAGAAAAATCTTTAAAACTTTTCCTTCACTTAACATCATCACGATGTGAAGCCATAAACTAAATGGAGAAAACTTGTTTAATATAATTTTGGGTTGCATTAAATTAGGTATAAAATTCAAAAAACAATTCATCTGAGGGAACCGATCCCCTGCCTATTTTGGGGATATACATTTAGCTCGAGCACATGAGGAAAAATAAATAACAGTTTTTACAGGTCATTGCAACCAACAATAACCGAACTTTACTTCATAGAAGGATATGAGAACCATTGAAAATTCCACTCAAGAAATTCCTGACAGAAAGATGTACTGCGCGGAACCACTCCTCAGAGAAGTACACACGAAATTGCGGATCCAAGTGCGGCTTCTGAAGGTATGGAATCGCTGCAAGAAATCAAAAAATGAAAATTTTAAATAAAAAAATGGAAAGAGGAATGGAGACATTTAATTAAGCTATATTGATAAAAGAAACAGGGTACAGACCGAACCACGAAATCCAGCTTTCGCCTCTGTTCAGCAAATCATTTCCAAGGACCCCGAAAAAGTCCAACACTTTGTCCTTTCTCGCACATTTTAGTGCATTAACAATGTAGTAACGCAAAATCGACTCATCCAACTTCGAAATCGTTGCAATCAACGACGAATCTGAATATGAAAAGCATTTCTTGAAAAAGCTAAGTAAATCAATCAACTTCTCCGCCTCGAATTTGGGGATGTAAACCGAGAAAATTAGGTCGAGAATCTTATCAACTTGAAACCCCTTGCCAATATCAGTGGACAACTCCTTCTCTAAACACTGTAAAGTACTCGTAAATCCTCTAAACACGAGAAATTCTCTCACGAGTTCCTCTGCGAATTTCATTTTCTCCATTATATTCCTCAATCTAATCGCACCCAGATAATTGATTCTTGATTTATGATTTCAGAATAATAAACTAAGTAAAGAATCCAGATTGTTGATTAGTTTGTTTCGACTTTGATTCAAAAGTTGTCAATGCGCTTTTTCAGGTTTGGATCATGAGTTTTTATAAGTTGTTATCATTCAAACTGTAAGATATTGAAATCCTAAAAATTATATCATATTTTTAAAAAATTGGTTTTTAGTTAAAATACTAGACGAGCTCTAAAATGAATTAGAAAATAAATTTATTTAACGAGTCGAGGTCGAACCAACATAGTTAAACATGATAAATGAGTTATTAACGAACTATATTCGAACTATTCGTGAACCTGGTCATTTTCAAATTAACCGAACTTGAGCCTGATATTGCTTGACTCGACTTGGATAGTTTACCTCCCTCTGACACATTTAAAATTTATTTGAAAATTTTAAAAGATAAAAACCCACATTTAATATAAACCAACAATATATTTAACTTTTAAAAAATATTAATTTTTTTTTATCTTAATTCAGACTAAATGATTAATTAATCAGAAAATATTTGTTTGAAATTTTTTACATGGTTCGTGGTACCATTAACTTCATAAATTTGTAATTAGCTATTATAAAATATTTTTAAAAAATATGAAGCTATTTTCTTAAAACTCATTGCCACAATTGTTTTAAAATATTAATGGAATATTTTTGCTCGCATAAAACTTTATGTGGGGGGAAAGATCGGCCAAACCAAACGGTATTAAAGTAGTTGGGAAGTTTGTCATCTATTTCGGTTAATTGAGCTTGTTGCTTGATTCTTTCCACATCACACTCAGCGTTGAATGGGGAGCCCTGTATCGAGATTAGATCTTTTGTAAGACGATTTCATTGATATTTATATGTGAGACGGATCAACCCTACCGATATTCACAATAAAAAGTAATACTTTAGCATAAAAAGTAATATTTTTCATGGATGACCCAAATAAATATATGTCTTACAAAATACGACTCGTGAGAGCATCTCACACAAGTTTTTACCTGAGATCAAAGGTGGGTCAGGAAAGAACAAGATGCATCAAAATATATAACTATTATGTTCTTTTTTAAAAAAATAAATTTAAAATCAATGGATAAAATCCATCCATTCAAGCACAACTTTTGTGAATTTAAATTCAGTTTTTTTATTATTTAGCGAGTATACCACAATTAATCACAGTGACCAAGTATACTGTTATTCAATTAAATCTATTGATTTGTAATTAACATGTGTCCGCAAAAACATTCAGTTGCATTTAGCATGCAATGTGATATCTTAGTCTCGAATATCCCGATTGGATTTTGTTGCGAAAAAATAGTCAAATTAAATAATTTTTATATAGCAGAAGCGTTATTCTTTTACTTTTAGTGATAATTTCATATCAAAATATTTCCACAGTATCAATAGTGATAATAATTATGCAGAAAAACAACACAGGTGATTTTTACGTAAAAAACCCAAATTAGAGAAAAACAACGAAATCGAAGTCTACCAAAAGAAATATTCACTATATCAATAATGGATATAAATCATTTATACAATTATAGGAGATAACAACAACTCTCCCTAGAACAATTTAGGGGATACCAAAAACTTCAATAATAATTATTCTTAAATGACACACTCATTCTCACTTTCTAAGTAAAAATCGCACACACAAATTTAATCACATAGAAATTCTATGCTAAAATTTATATAAACAATTAGGCTATACAACACTCAGTTGTTTATTTATTGTTTGTCTTGGAATAGATTGAATCAAGGGGGGGGAGGAAATTAGGGTTGTAGAAATGTGAAATGATAACGTGAATGACTAAGTGTGAAATCATGAATGATTTTCAAAGTTGACTAACCTAACTTGCTTTTTACAATTGGTTTGAACACAAAGATGAGGATTGAATGTCAACAGATTTTTTGGATATCGGCACGTTTTCAGGATAAATTCGATCGAAATGAGTATGTAAACTCATAGTCCATAGAAAAACACTTTTCCCTGATCGCAGAATCACAAACGTGAAGGCAATCCAGAGCAAATCTTCCGCCCAAGCAGCTGAAACCCATCAGGTTTCAACATCTTATCGAAGCCGTTTCTCTTGCTTATCCAATATAAGTACGAGTTCTTTGTTATTTTGCTTCAAATCTTGGGGGATCTTGCCATTTAATTTTCTTATGCGTACTAATTTATTTATACTTGGATTTCTTGAGAAGAGGAACGCGCAAGTCAAGCTAGCGATTTCCTCGAATTTTAATTTGACAAGAAAATTAACAATTTCAGCCATTGGAATAAATATAAATGCACTAGATTAACTTGCATTTCTGTCAACGTATAGTTTCTGCCTTGATCTGAGTATACTACATTCCTCATAATCTCCGAAATTTAGAATCCGAGGATTATATTGGAAAAGGAAGACTTCGTGGATCAACTGTACACGGCATTTATAAAAATCCCGTCTTGCAACAAATTTGAACACTAACAACTAATTACTATCCAATGATGCTAACAAAAAATATTCAATATGTATTTGGTTATCTTGGTGAAATGGTGGAATGACTACATGTTGCACGAGATGATGGATGAGTGGCGGTGGTGGCCGTGGTGGCCGTGGTGAAGGAACTCCCTTGACTGAGTTCTCTTCTCATGGCTCTGTACACATGATCTAAACCTTCCTCGATAAGCTCGGAAACTGCATGTGGTATTGGTGGCATGTTAATGTGAATGGATCCTTCAAACATCGTCACCACCTCCCCCATGGTTGGTCTCATGGTGATCTCATCCTGAATGCACCAGAAAGCAATATTCAAAGCCCTGACAAGCTCTTCTTCCTCGACAGATCCTTCCAGCCTTCTGTCTACAACTTTTAACGGTGTTCCGTTCGTGATCGCCTACAGAGATGAACATTCGAACAATCAGTTATATAGATAACTACTTCTCCTGGGCTAAAGATGCTCGTGTGTTGAGACAAGCCAATAAGGTGCCACTTGAGATGTGGTGCAATTGCTAATCATACAATAAGTGGCTACTTGAAGTTGATAACAGGTTCTACCTCAATAGTCATGTTTAAGAAGAGAGAAATACCTTGAAAGCCCATCCAGGATAAAAGAAGTCCTCTACATCAAAAGACATATCTAGATTTCTTCTGCCGCCAATTATCTCTAACAGAAGCATCCCATAACTGTAAACATCGGCCTTTACAGTGATTGGACGATTACTGACCCATTCCGGGGCTAAGTAACCTCTGGTCCCTCTCACCATTGTGATCACATGTGAATGTTCTCTGCCCATCATTTTCGCCAGTCCGAAATCTGATACTTTTGGACAAAAATCCTCATCTAACAGAATGTTTTCTGGCTTGATGTCGCAATGTATTATCCTGTCACGACATTGCTCGTGAAAATATGCGATCCCTTTTGCTGTGCCAACAGCTACTTGATAACGAGTTGGCCAATCCAGTAGTCTGTCCCGGGTCTCTCGAAAATTATATGAATGGAATATCCACTTGTCCAATGAACCATTTTTCATGAACTCATAAACTAGAAGCCTGCGGAGTCAAATTTTCACAACGAAATTGAGAAAATATGTCACACTATCTTGCAAAGATACAGATTTACCTATACACACCTTTGTTTCCCCTCTGAGCAATATCCGCGTAACCGAACCAAGTTCATATGATGCATGGAGCCAATTGTGTTTACCTCAGTGATGAACTCCTTCTCTCCATGGGGTAAGATTCTGTCTAGCTTCTTTACAGCAACTAATGTTCCCTCACCAAGGCTTCCCTTATACACACTGCCAAATCCACCTGCGAAATAACAACTGATTGCATGAAAATTTCGAGACCCGGAATTGTTAAATTCTTCATTTCAACTCTTCTCAGTATAAAAAAACATCTGGTTTGACTGCCATTACCTGTTCCCAGCAATTCGGAAAAATTTGCGGTCCTACTCTGTAAATCTCTGTAACTAAAACTAACTGGAGCTCCTGACAAAATTAACGAATTCTCAAGGGCTTTCTTTAAAGCTCTCTTTCTACGAACAATTATGTACAATAAACAATAGAGCAGAACTATCAAAACTGTCATGCTCAGAACAATAGGAAGCACCAGGATTTTTTTCTTGTTGTTGCTCGATCCATGTGGTAAGTCAGGACCGACATCGGTAGTCGAATAGCCATTAGATTCAACTTTCACATACAGAGTTGAGCCGGGATCCTGGTATCCTCCAAACTCCAAGCTTCTTAAAAGCCAACAATATGGTTTTTCTTCATTTAGCCCATAAACAGAGGCAACGCATTCGCAGGCTGATAAGCAGACATCACCACACTTGGCTTCCGACTCGATATCGCTATAATTCGCTATAACTGATGAATCTGAGTAGAAGTAACTAGTTTGTTGAACCGTTTCGATCTTGAACTTTGACGATAAATTCCCACCATGAGGGCTGCATTTCCCTGTCAACGATGAGTTTCCCAAGCAGTTATCATCGCTGTTCACTTTGAAAGTCCCCGGTAAGCATTTGCAAGAAGCATTAGACTTACTTACTCCTAGATTGCATATCCCATTGCCACAAATACCAGCAATCTCACATGGAGTTGAGACAGCTGCCCATTCCGAAACCCATTGCCTTGACCCATTGACATCGTTGTCCCATCGATATATGCGTAGATTACCATTAGCCTCGAGAATTAATCTCCTAAGAACTAAAGGGGTACTTGATTGATTTCTAGCCAAGGATAATGTACCATTGTCATTCTCATTCTTGTACACATACACTGCTCCTTCCGATGACGACCCATAAATTATCCCGAAACTCCCTCCTTCATCTAAAACTGCCGTGACTTCCCCTGTCACATTTGAAACATTAGGTCCTGGCCAATAGGAGTAATTTGCATATGATTCCAGAGAGGTGTCATACACCTCAGGTACATTATATGTCAGCGCCAAGTTTAGAGAATTAGGCTGCTGTAACATTTTCATTGTATAGAATCCACCGCGTGCCAGTGATTTAGAGGACTTGAGCTCTAGAGAAACTGTCAAAGGTTGTCCTGGTAACATTGTATCAGAGGGATGTGAAAAGCTTTGCCAGACAACATTTCCATTTGTTGCATAGAGAATGAAGTTGCCATTTTCAGACATGACCGCTGTTCCAACACCAGAATTGGATGTATTCGATGTCCAGACCGTAGTTTCTCGGTCGTTAAGCGCGAGGTTGCCACTGCGGTCGAACTCCAAGATTGCATCTTTGCTGACTGCAGAATTTCTATTAAAACGATTGAAGAAAAACAAAAAAAAAAATTATATATATCCGCAAGAACTTCAGTAAGAGTACTCGAGGGACTGTTTCTTACATCCTCTAAATCTAAATATAATTGAAACTAGTCGCGTTCCAGTATGTGGTAAGCAAACATCTTTCATTAAAATTAGACTTAATTTGATACAAGAAACGACATCAGTAACAGGACTTACGCGTTTGCTGACCAAACAAGAGCCCGATCTCCAGGAAGCTGCTGAAACCATATTCCCAGTTCAAATTCACCGTTTACTGAATCCACTAGCGTAAACCCAAAAGCAAAAGTACCATTATCAGAAACCCAAGCTTGGTTCTGGCTCGCAAATAATCTCGAACCCGGGGCAATCGCACCAGCTGAATCGGACCCGAGAAGCTCTCCAAGAATGATAACACAACATATATAGGAAATACAAAAGGAATGTGCCATTGATATTGAGGCGCAAGAATCTTGCATTTCACGTACGAGTGATTGGAGGGAAAGAAGCAGACTTATTTTATTAACATTTTTGTGTGGGAAATCAAAGTGTAGTAGAAGGACAGGTGTACGGCGGTGGGCGGTGGGCGGCGTTGAAAATCTCTCCCGACTATTATGAGACCTCATGTTACGTATGTCTCTCTACATCAGGATATGAGATGCCTAAAATAATTGTTATTAAAATATAAAAAATCATATAATAATATATATACTACAATTTCATATGTTGTTTTATATATATTCATAATTCAAATGATCAAATGACATTTATCTAATAAATGTATAATTTTGATATATTTTATCATATACAATAGATAAATATCACATCAATAATTGACATAAAATGGATACAGTTGATGAACGTCAGCATATAAAACTGGGCAAAAAATTGTGTGAGACGGTCTCACGGGTCGTATTTTGTGAGACAGATCTCTTATTTGGGACATACATGAAAAAATATTACTTTTTATGCTAATAGTATTAATTTTTATTGTAAATATCGGTTATTTGGGTCATCCATAAAAAAATATTAATTTTTATACTAAGAGTATTAATTTTTATAGTGAATATCGATAGGGTTGACCCGTCTAATAGATAAAGATTTATGAGACTATCTCACAAGAGACTTACTCATAAACTGATATATGTTAACGTGCATTTAAAGTAATAAAACCGATTTCCAGATTGTGTGTGTTAGTATATGCATTTGGTCGGCTGTAATTGAAATATGGATAACGGCCACGTGTTTAATTGTGGAAGGGTGTGTTTTTTATTTTTTAGTTTTTATTTTTTATTTTTTATTTTTGAACTGTTGGTATGTTTCATTTAAAAAAAAAAAAACATAAATAGCTCACTTTTAGTTGAGAATTTAACAGTTGCCATTTTTCAGTTGGGTGAAATCCATTTGGTCTAAAAGTTGTGATGTGATGGAGTCGATGATAATTTTGAATGTTGGTATCTTTCGTTTTCAAAAACATAAATAGCTCTCACTTTTAGTTATGAGTTCTATTCAAATATTAACAAAATATATATTTCCAAATATATATATATATTCACCAGTAAATATTGTTTGAAAAACACCATCATTCATTGATGGTGAAACTGATTATTCAAAAAATGATGGAGGAAATATGCCTATACCAGATTTTGTAAAGAAAATCATGAATAAAAGAAATATCATTGAGTAACCAACTATTTAAGGGCAAAACTTGTGTGAGACGATCTCACGGGTCGTATTTTGTGAGACAGATCTCTTATTTGGGTCATCCATGAAAAATTATTACTTTTTATGCCAAGAGTATTACTTTTATTGTGAATATCGGTAGGGTTGACCTGTCTCACAGATAAAAATTCGTGCGACCGTCTCACAAAAGACCTACCTACTAAATTTTTAAATAACTGACTAGTTGGCTTTTAATGTGATTAGAACAAATTGGTGCCACACATTGGTGAAGTCAGGAATTTTGAGAATATATATGCAATTTGATTTTTAAGATGGGATATGATTTGTCCACAAAATTTTGTGTACGTGTAATTGTTGGAGAGGTATGAAAATTTCAAAGGAAATCAATGATTGAGCTTCGAAAGTCCTAATTATAGGTGATTGCATTACATTATTGAGTATTTGAAGCAGCAGCACGGAATATATTGCTTAAGACGGAGGGAGGCAACGGCCATTGACTATAGATGTCACTGCTAGTATCTTGTCATAATTTAAATCTTAGACGCCATATTTTAGCAAATGATCATTTGATATTAAATTTTCAAACGGATTTTTATGATTTTTAAATACTATTTGATAAGGCCAAATCTTGCAAATATTTTAGGGATTTAATTTTATAATATTTGCCCTTATCTAGAATTTTTATCCCTAATTATGTGATTATTTGAATTAATAATTTTAGATTTGAATAAAAGTGAAAAATTGTTTAAATTAAGAGAAAATAAATTTACTAGTTTTCAAAGGAAACAAAATATCAAAAGAAGGGAAATAAAATATTTTTATTCCTTGATGATATTGAAATCTTGAAAAATCTATGTAAATCTTGATAAATATCTTATCTATACTTTCTTTACTTGACATGAGCTTAGAAGGAAAGAAAGAAGGAGGCCCATTGAGTAAGGATAAAAGGAGAAGAAGCAGAGACGTGAAAGAGGCGCAAACAGAGAAAAAAAATCAACGCGGAAGTGAACAGCGGAGAAGGGAAAAAGGAGGAAGAGAATGAGGCAAAGAAGAAGTACAGAGAAGGAGAGAGAAGAAAGGAAAGAGAACGGAAGTGAACAGAAGGGAGGAGATCCGTAACAGTGAGAGAAAAGAAGAGAACCAAGGGGGAAGAAGAGAAAAGAAATAGGGAGGAGGACAGAGGCAAAAGCTGGAGGAATTCCTCATCACACACCACAAATCACCGAGAATTCCTTTCACCCATTCTTAATTTTGTTTTCTTCTATGAACTTAAATATGACTTTTCACTTCTATTTTGAATTCATGGAGTAATTTTATTTAGGCTAAGACCACAATATGGTCAAACAATATTTTATTTGATATTTGTTTTATTTTCATTATATTATTTTTCTAGATTTTAATCATTGATTGATGTTAGTTTAATATTTCTTGTTAACAGCCTGATCAACTATTTACATGTATGTTGATTAATCACGAATCGAAAGATGATTGATTAAATATAGAAACAAAGACGTCATCAACACATGGTTAAACTGACTAGAAATAGTATTCGGTTTCAGTGTGCGGTTTTAGGTGAAAACTGAAATTCCACGAAGATTTAATGCATTTAGATCTAATTAAATTCAATTAGAAATAATTGAAATGCTAGATTTAAATATGTTTATTAACTCGAGGAATCTTTTAATAAATAAATTTGGAGATTTCACCGTGATTGTCAAGAATTAAATAATTAATTGGATTTTAACACGTGTCAAGATAGTAGAGTTTTGTATCGTTGTGTGTCTTAGTTATTTATTTGAATTTGAATCCCCCCTTAATATCTGAATCCGTCGTTTTAATTGATATTATTTTATTTTATAATTTAGATTAATAATCCATGTATCATCTTTTTATTTATTTTGTCTAGCTTAAGTTAAGTGATATAAATTCTAGTAATTAAATATTAGTCTATGTGGGATCGATACTTGGACTCATCATCCATTTACTATAACTTGACCTAGTCCGCTTGCTAGATTTATTCCCAACCGAAATCGTCGGTCAAGTTTTTGGCGTCGTTGCCGGGGACTAATTTATTTAATATTAGAATAAATTATTTGCTTGAGACTAGACTATTTTTTTTATTTTAAAAAAAAATTCATCGATTTTTATCTAATTTATTTAATTTATATATTTTATTGCGAGGTACTTCGAGATGGATCATCGGAGAGTGTTCACGAATTTTGCCCAACAATACTCAGAACCAATCAATGCTGCTTGGGGGAGATTCAATGATCTGGCAAACAACTTTCGGTTTCATGATTTGTCAAACTATACTCTTATTCAAATTTTCTATTTTGGTTTGGATGAGGCAACAAGAAGTTGGATAAATTATGGAGCTTTGGCAACTGATAGTCACTTATTTAATAGAGAATACAGCAATGCGATGCACTTGTTAAATGATATGGCAGATTTCGACTACCACTGACATTGTGATCCTTCACTGCAGGGTTGGAGTCACCAATATCCTCCACAATTTTGCCCCAATTTTGTAAACCAACCATTTGAGCAACAAGAAGAGCGTAGTAAACATTTAGATCAAATCATGGCCCAGTGGGAGAAGATGGTCAACTCTTTGTGTTTCATCGATGAACAGATTGAGCTTCTAATGCAACCAGTGTCCGAAATCCACCAAGAGAACGAAGCGATTTTTGTCGATCAATTAATGACAAATCAGGTATGGGTTAATGATGACAACTCAAACAATAAAGGTTTGGCGAGTGATTCAAATCATGTAGAAATTTCATCTGAATCTGATCTTCCACAAGTATTTGAGCTGAAGGAAGAAGAATTCTATGAGCAATCCCTGTGCAAAGATGAGGCAGAAGTGAAGCTGGAGGAAGAAGAATTCTTCGAGGAATCTCTATGCGAAGATGAGGCAGAAGAGAAGCTGGAGGATGTAGAGGAACAGAAGGCGAATGATTTGAACTCATATATGGTTTTATCATATATTCCACAAGCAGATTCTTTATTTCCATCAACCCAAACTCAATAATATTATATCCTCTACGAGCTTTATCATGGATTGGATTGTTCTTCCCCTAATAATCAATTTTTGCCGAGTGTTGTTGGAGCGATAAGCTTACAATGTCAATATCATGTCAAGCTTGAGGGCACACATAATCAAAACCCATATGTAATATTGTATGATATTTACTATGGGCGGAAGCCGCTATTTGATGGATGCTTCTCCATAGTCAAGCTATAGACAATGAATTTAGCGCTTGCTGGGAGGCAACCCAGTGATTTATTTTATTTTGTTTAATTTATTTATTTTTTATTTTTTTTCATTTTGTTAGTTTAATCCTCTGTGATTTTCGTGTGTGTAGGGAATATTGGAATGAAATAAGATGATTTGGATTCTGGAAAAGATTTAACTGTTGAAACAAGAGACTACATGCACGGAGGAATTCTATCATCCCCATGTAGCATTCCATGGAGCTTAAAACAACACTGTCAGGGAAGTGTTCTCTTACTATTCTGCATCCAACTTTTATATTCTTTTTGAATGGCATGACACTGAGGACAGTGTAAATATAAAGTGTGGGGGAATTTGTGTTTGGTTTCACGTCACAACACTTAACATGTGCTTAAATGTTTAATCCTTGAGCATGAAAATTTTTCTGGTTATTCTTTGAGAAACCGCACTTGTGATTACATGACATACTAATTGATTTTCTAGATTTTTGATCACTCAAGAGATTTAATCACACCTAGAATTGATTGAGATGAGCTGTAGTTGAAGCCGAAGGATTTGAGCACAAACTAGTTTTGTATCATATTTTTGGGACATAATCTATGCACTTTATATATATATATATATATATCTAGAAACAGTCTAGAACTTGTTTGATTATCTTTCGAGGCGAAAATACAGATGAAAATGACCTGGGGATGATTTAGGCGATCCTTGGACCGTTTGAGTCTTTCAAGCCTACCCAATGCATTATTTATATCCCTAGTATCCCATTTTGAGCCTAATAAATCGAATAGATTATGTCAAAGACATACAATTAGCCCCCATTCGTATTCCTTCGAAATCCCACATCAACTACCCAATTTTAGCTCATACACTATTCATCTACCTTAATTTTGAGAGAAATAAAACCCTTTAACGCTTTAAAATTTTCAATAACCCTCATGTGTTGATAATTGATAAGAAAAATTGGAGGAGTTTGAAAAAAATTATGAAGAAGGGAAGGGGATTTATGAAATAAAAAATATATATGTAATGAAAAAAAGAAAGGAGGAAAGAATATTGTATGATGTGGTGATTGAAAAAAAAAATAAAAGGGAATGTTGTTGAAGAATGAGAAAAAAAACAAAAGCTGAAGGAAGAGAAAAAAAAGAGGGAATATAAACGAAAGTACAAGGAAGATGAAAAGTTAGATGGAAGATGATGAAATTCAATAAAGGGGAGGAAGATAAGAGATGAAGGAATGCGCTGAAGGAATAATTGTTTATTTCCTCTCATTTTGAATATCCCTTCCTTTATTGTAGCCGTGAGTTCGTGGCCTAACGTTATAAGCTTAAAAAGACCTATTGACCGGGTCATATTCCTCCAACATTTAGTGGAGAAAGGTATGAAAGACAAGCTTATGGAGAATTTCTTAAAAAAAAAAATTAAAAAAAAGTTCAGAAAATATGAGCACTCCTTGAACTAAAACACCTTTGAGGAATATGAGTTTTGACTTCCACACTACACACGTCTCATTGTATTGATATTTTCTAGCGAATGCTTGAGTTTTGAAGTTGCAACGAATGTGAATTTTATGATTTTCAAAATGTGGCCTTTTGATTGAGTGTGACGGAATTTGGATTGTTGAAAAGTGTTGATTGTATCAATTTTGTGGTGAATCATTGAATATTCCGCGGTTATATTTTTATTTTTTTATTTGTTCGAGGACGAACAATGGCTAAGTGTGGGGGGATTGATAAGGCCAAATCTTGCAAATATTTTAGAGATTTAATTTTATAATATTTGCCATTATCTAGAATTTTTATCCCTAATTATGTGATTATTTAAATTAATAATTTTAGATTTGAATAAAAGTGAAAAATTGTTTAAATTAAGAGATAAAATAAATTTACTAGATTTCAAAGGAAACAAAATATCAAAAGAAGGTAAATAAAATATTTTTATTCCTTGATGATATTGAAATCTTGAAAAATCTATGTAAATCTTGATAAATATCTTATCTATACTTTCTTTACTTGACATGAGCTTAGAAGGAAAGAAAGAATGAGGTCCATTGAGTAAGGATAAAAGGAGAAGAAGCAGAGACGTGAAAAGAGGCGCAAACAGAGAAAAAAAATCAGCGCGAAAGTGAACAGCGGAGAAGGGAAAAAAGGAGGAAGAGAAGGAGGCAAAGAAGAAGTACAGAGAAGGAGAGAGAAGAAAGGAAAGAGAACGGAAGTGAACAGAAGGGAGGAGATCCGTAAAAGTGAGAGAAAAGAAGAGAACCAAGGAGGAAGAAGAGAAAAGAAATAGGGAGGAGGACAGAGGCAAAAGCTGGAGGAATTCCTCATCACACACCACAAATCACCGAGAATTCTTTTCACCCATTCTTAATTTTGTTTTCTTCTATGAACTTAAATATGACTTTTCACTTCTATTTTGAATTCATGGAGTAATTTTATTTAGGCTAAGACCACAATATGGTCAAACAATATTTTATTTGATATTTGTTTTATTTTCATTATATTATTTTTCTAGATTTTAATCATTGATTGATATTAGTTTAATATTTCTTGTTAACAGCCTGATCAACTATTTACATGTATGTTGATTAATCACGAATCGAAAGATGATTGATTAAATATAGAAACAAAGACGTCATCAACACATGGTTAAACTGACTAGAAATAGTATTCGGTTTCAGTGTGCGGTTTTAGGTGAAAACTGAAATTCCACGAAGATTTAATGCATTTAGATCTAATTAAATTCAATTAGAAATAATTGAAATGCTAGATTTAAATATGTTTATTAACTCGAGGAATCTTTTAATAAATAAATTTGGAGATTTCACCGTGATTGTCAAGAATTAAATAATTAATTGGATTTTAACACGTGTCAAGATAGTAGAGTTTTGTATCGTTGTGTGTCTTAGTTATTTATTTGAATTTGAATCCCTCCTTAATATCTGAATCCGTCGTTTTAATTGATATTATTTTATTTAATAATTTAGATTAATAATCCATGTATCATCTTTTTATTTATTTTGTCTAGCTTAAGTTAAGTGATATAAATTCTAGTAATTAAATATTAGTCTATGTGGGATCGATACTTGGACTCATCATCCATTTACTATAACTTGACCTAGTCCGCTTGCTAGATTTATTCCCAACCGAAATCGTCGGTCACTATTCAACTAGGTTTTTGCGGTGCATTGGTGTAAGAAAAACATTGTATGATAATTTTGAAATAGAAATAATTTATGTTGTTGTCATTAGCTTTAATTCTTACACACACACACATATATATATATATAGTAGGTCTCTTGTGAGACGGTCTCACGTATCATTTTTTCCAAGATACGGGTCAACTCGATTAATACTTAAAGAAAAAATTTGACGCTTGGGATATTTTTTAATATTTTATCTTCGATATATGATAAAATAATATATCTTTGGGGGATTTTAGTTCTCTTTATTTGATAATATGTATTACAGATGCTTTTAAAAAAAATGGATGATATGTATTGCAGGCGTTAAAATATATATTTTTTTTTTAAGGTAACGTGGTGTTTGAATTGTCCGTCACTTGACGAACCGTCGTATGATAAAACTGGGCCCAAAAGAGAGTGGGCCTAAGGTTTTGATAGCATTTTATTCTAATTTTAAGCCAATCAAGACAAGCCCATAATAGTTGCTGTAAATTGTAATTTCAGTTGATGCTAAAGCTAAACAACTACAGTATGTTTGGTTCTTTCAAAATATGGATTTGGATTTGGAATTAGATTTGGAAATTCAAGTATTTGAAATTTCATTTGTTGTTTGGTTTAAAATTTAAAAATGGTATTTACAAATCTATTTCTTGTGTTTGGAGAAAAAAATGATTCGAAATTTGGAATTTTAAAATTTTACTAAGCTACCATTAGAAATCATCTAAACGTAAATAAAATTTGATGAGATTTGGATAAAAAAAAGTAATTGTATGTTTTTAAAATCCAAATCCCACCAAATCTTATCAAATTTGATGGGATTTGGATATACTCGTGAAATCTCATAAAATTCTAAACAAATCCGAATTCTTTTTTCGAATCACTTTGCCAAACAGTAAAAATAGGATTTTGAAATCCAAATATCATGAAATCCTCTCAAATCCTGGTTGTCAAACACACTGTTAATTTCATTTGAAATAAACAGATAGTTTAAAACATAATCGGATATGTCCATCTCAATTCTTAACACAAGTAGGAGACTCGTTAGTTTTTGTATTTGTTTGCATATGTAAACAAGCATGGTTAATGAAAAGGACAACTTTTAACCGTCAATCAATGGGAGGAGAGGAAATAATGTCCACCACATATGTTTTTTTTTCGGTAGATTTTGATGCATCAACTTTTTATCGACGATCACTAATAATTTTTTGTTCAAACCCCAACCTCCTCCAACTCTCAAAAAAAGACTTCATATATTTAACAATTATTTTATTGCTAAATCAGTGTAATTTTCCGCACTTTTTAATTGGATGCCTGAATCTTTAAATACATTTTTTAATTGGATGCGTGAATCTTTAAATACTAGAGTTCCATAAAAAGCCGCAATGAATGAATAATATAATATATACACATGCGCCATAGATACATTAATTAAAATGGTTCTAACTTTTATGTGAAACTTCAATAATATTTATGATTTTATATTGATGATGATATCAAAATTTAGCCGAACGTTTTGAGTTAAAAGTATACGAGTGAGAGTAATACTGGGATCAACGACCTCCTGAAAAGTTCTCGTACGTCTTGATGTTGAAATTGCGCCGCTTGATCTAGTTGGCTATGTTGGCCGTAAAAGAGTAACGCCAGATTTTAAACAGTAATATTGTATCTGCTGAGGATATGGTCGACAATATCTTTATGATATATGAGATAGCATCGGAAGGTAGACATACACATCTCCAGACTCATAGGGCTTACAACATGGTACACAAGAATGTGCACTATGCGATACTACAAATAGAAAGAAATAAAACATTGACTAATAGTTGTAACTTTTGGCCTACTGGTAGGCGTTTGATCCTAATAATATCGATATTTTAAAAAAACAAACAAAAAAATCGACGGATTTGGGGTTCGGGAAGGGTATTTTGGTCATTAAAGAAGATGGATAAAGCGCTCTAAGGTGGTTGGAGTCGGGTAAATTAAAGGCGCAGGATTCATTGAATGTCGAGACAACAGGAATATCCATGTGAAACTACAATATCAAACAGATACAGCCCAGCTGCATCATTCATAATCAACTTGCAACATGAAAGTCCATTTCATTACCACCTTTTTTCAAGTGAATTTTCTATGGCGGCAGGGACCATTCAAACATACAAGGATGGACCCATAGAAACTGACCCAAAAAAAAAAGTGAATTCATTTGTAATTTTTCTGCAATTATTAGTTTCTTATAATTTTCCCAATCTTGACCGTGCATGCTAATTATTTTCTTGGGTTAATGAATTTTCCACTGTCGCCGTATTATTGAATATAGACATGCTTAACGTTTCTCATGTTCTGGTTCTGGTTCTGGTTCTGGTTCTGCTTCTGCTTCGGGTTCTATTCTAGTTTCGGTTTAAGGTAAAAACCTTCAGGTGGGCTCCGGCACGGGATTAAAAAAATAAAAAAATTAATAATTATAGTGTATATATGTAATTTTAACTTATATTAAAGTTTTGTCGGATCTATAAAATAATCATATTTAATAACTTAGCCCACTAAAATTATCTTAAACCTATTTAATCATAAGAAGAATCAAATTACTCTATAAACTGCAATTTTGGAAGCAAATACTTGAAGCCGAAAAGGATTGTACAGCGGGAGGCTTCGATTGAGTTAACACAATGTGAAATGATTGTTTTTTGCTACTTAATTGGTTTATTCCATTTATTATGCAGAAAAATTCAAAATATGGCTTGGTTGAATTTGTAGTTATTTTTTTTAGCTTATGTAGTGATGAAGTCATAGAAGATTAGATTTTTGTTATGTATAGAGCTTGAGATTAACTTTCATATAATATATATTTTTACTTGTTTCTGGATTTTTTGTTTTCCTTTGAAATAAAATCATGTTATATTTGTTCATACGCAGAAGTTAATAAGTGATTCTTCAATTATTTGTTAAATGACTGCGACATATTATTTTGAGTTAATTTGAGTTTTTGAGACACTAATAAATTGTTTTATAAGGGTTTTAGTAAAGTGAAATAGATATATTGTTGTGTTAATGTTATTAAATTCACAATATGTGTTCATTCCTCTTATTTAGGTGATTGAATGTTATTAATTATCAAAGTTAGTTTTGATGCTCATTTATAAAATGTTTAGTCATAGCTTCTGCAAAGTTCATTGGTGGTGGTCTTCTCATCCTAGACATGTGCTGATAAAATTTGATTTGATTTAAATATTCATTTTAGAAATCAACAAGCGACGAGTTTTATTCGATGAAAAACCACAAGACACATCTTCAGTAGTTTATATCCAGTTCATGTCACTATTGTGTATCGAATCATTTAGCCTAGTGTAAAAAAAATTTCTAGCTACGCCCGTGAAAACCTTGGAACCGATCCGGATCGGTTCTATAATTTATAGATTGTTTCGGTATGAGTCGAAATCGTTCCAGAGCCGAAATTTTTTTTAAATATAAAATTACTATTATTAATTGACAATTTTTTATTTAATATTTTGAGTGGAAACGATACTGATTAATTATAAAAATAAAATAAAATAGGGATATTCTCAATATTTTAAAAAAAATTACATATTTCAAACAAAATCATGTATAACAACATCACATGACATTCAATAAATTTCTAAAACATTTGAAAATAAAAAGGTATAACAACAACCATTTTTTTTTAAAAAAAAAACTTATGGTTCCGGATCGGATACGATAACGGGTTGGATTCACTCTCAGAATCAGAATCGGAACTAGTTTAGGAAATATTGAACACGTTCAATCCATAAAATAGTCGATTGGAGGCGGTTCCGGGTCTGGTTCATCCATATCGGTCCCGATTCTGAGCTTAATGGCTCGGTGCCAGTCTGAACCGGTCCGTTGAGCATGCCTACTTGAATATATTAAAAACATAAAAACTCATATGAGACTATCTAACGGGTCAAATTTGTGAGACGAAACTCCGATCGACCCACTCATGAAAAATATTATTTTTTTATGACCAAATTATTATTTTTCACTCCAAAAGTACCGGTTTTTGTTAGTTATTTTATGAAAAAAGATATTAAGTAATATATGTCTATTTGAGTGAAACTATCTAAGTGAAGATTATTACTTTTTATGTCAAAGATATTAATTTTCATAACAGATATAGATCGGACCGACTCTTTCATTGATATAGATATGTGAGACATTTATACATGATAAATACTATACGAAAAAATATCAATTTTGTATGAATAATTAAATACACACCAAGTTGAAAGATTCACCAAAATTTCTCAAGTCATTAGTATCTTGAGAAGAGAGATCCCGGAGGCCTACAGACCACATAATTTGCCCCCAAAAAGAAAAGTGTTTTGTTTAGCATATGAATCTAAAAGCAAAGGACCACGTTAAAACAATGTTGCAACTAAGTAGGTATGATCATTAAGATTGAGAAAATACACAAATTTAAAGAGACAAGGGTAAAAGAAGATGTCATTATCATGGAAATTGTGGCTTCCATGTGTGCTTTATAGCTTTTTCAAGAGTTTGATTTGATATTCCATTGGACCATTCTTTCCTCTAAAGTTGAGAATGAAAAGTAAATTTTTTTTTTTTTTTTTGCATCACTTTTGACCTAATTTAAAAACTCCATTCTTATTTTACTTAAGATCAAAGCAACATTAATTATCACGGATTCAGATATTTTCCGAAAATCTTGAAATAAATTTCGTGAAATTCCCAACTCAATAAAATTTGGATAATACTAAAGGTACATCTGATTTATCATACGTTAACATTTACATCAATTATATCGTTGGATTTTGCTGTTATATCGTGAGATTTGATATACAAATAGAATCACTCGTAAAACTTTAAACTCGAATCAAATTTAATTATCGCCATCAGGCTGACAAGATTTTGCACCATTCTTATAACAAAGGCGTTAAAGATTAGATAGTCGGCAAGACTTTCCAATTTTCTAATGAAAAATTTACTCACAACGTGCACATGGGGTTAGCAATTTTCCCAAGAAACTTTTCCAAAGTTTCTCTTATTTCTTGTGATCCGCCTTCAACTAAACTAACTCTAATTAATGCACGCGTGGTTGCTAAATCATAAATTATTCTTACAACATTTGCAGAGAGGGACTATGGTTTAGGAGAAGTTTTGGGTTAATATAATCAGGAAAATATATGCCGAGACATCATCTCTCTGGGTTACTAGTAGTCAGACATATACCTCGAGCTACCAGGAGTTCGTGCTTTCAGACAAGTTCTCGGATAATGGCTTTTTACCCAGGTTACCTCGATAGTAACACCGCACTCGAGTGCGCAAGTATGTGATACCTTATATTGGTAATCATTACTGTCAGAATGTCAGAAAGTAGGACATGAGCAATCATCTTGCCATAATTAGTAAGTTGACACTGAAAACAAGGTCATCATTGACTTTCTTGCTATAAATATCAAGTTTGCTCAAATTTAAAACACACACACACACACACCATTTCTACAATATCTCTCTTTTGTTTTTTCCATATCCATTTGCTAACTTTAGCATCGGAGTGGCACGCCGGACATCCCTCTAACGCCTATTCACGTGGTTATCTTCGTGTTTACAGATCATCACTGGTTTTCTAGGAAGAAGAATGAGATCTCTTGTTTGAAAACATCTCATTAAGCTCTCATTCCTCGTCTTTTTATAATCCTACCCAGTAAAAGTGTCCATGTATCTCACATCCATTTTTACCAGGTCACATCAACGTCGATGCATTATCAATCAAACCAATGCATTATCAATCAAACCAAATGTATATCATCTCATTTTTTTTCTTCATTATATTATATTATTTATATTTACGTTATTATCTCACCTTTAATATTAAAGAAAACCTAAATGTAATTTTTTTTAAAAAAAAAATCTTAATCTAATGGTCTAAAAAGAGCCCCATCATAGCAAAGTTACAGGTTAACAACATTCAATGTGATCATTCATCCAGCCTTCATTTGATGAATCTGATCCGTCTAATTTAAATTCAATGGTCCAGATCGCATCTTATGTGCAGACCCCCCTTGCATGCACTCCGTTGTCGTGGATGAATCTAATTTATCCAGTTGCGATAGTATACATCCCATGAAGATCGTATCTTCTCGATTGATCTCATCCGTCCGATCATAATTAAAAGGCTATGATCGCACCTCAGTTCCATACAAATAAAGACTAGTTGGTTTTATTTTTCTAATGTTTGGCAAATGACTGACTTACTCACTATCAATTAGTGACATTTTTCGAGTGTTACATGTTTGTATATATATTTTTTTAAAATTAATTCGATCTATATTTAAATGATAGTCGTAAAATTATTGAGAAAATTAATGAGAGACTGAACAATAATTTTGAAACAATGAATTAAAAAAGGAAAAAATAAAATGACATCAATTTTCATGTCCCAAATAAATTTAATAATGATAATTAATTTTTATTTTTGACAAAGATATAAAAAAATAAAGACAAAAGCTTGTGTGAGACGGTCTCATAGGTCGTATTTTGTGAGACGAATTTCTTATTTGGATCATCCATGAAAAAATATTACTTTTTATGCTAAGAGTATTACTTTTTATTGTAAATATCGGTAGGGTTGATCTGTCTCACAGATAAAAATTCGTGAGAACGTCTCACAATAGACTTACTCAAAAATAAATTTAATATTGCTGTCTTTTTGTCCAACAGTCAGGAGCCGAGCATCATGGTGTGTTAGATACTTTTGTCGTGTGATGCCGAGTGGTTGGAGGAGTGTCAATTTCCAAGTAGAACAAACCACAACTAATGTCCCAACAATTTCATGTCATTATGAGATACAGGCAAAGTGGACCTCAATTGTTAGGACAAAATCTAATAAATGGACAAATCAGCTATTATTTACTCATTTATTATTAATGTCTTCGAGTCATATAGTATAATTTATATGTTGATAAGAACAATTTCTTTTGTTGGAGAATATATAAGTACTCAAAAATAAATAACATAAAGCAGGGATAGAGACTAACAATAGGACAACCTTTAGAAATAATAATTTAATAAAGCATATTGGATGAGAAGAAAATGTTTTTTGTTTTCGACTCGATTTTTTTGGGACTCGTGTATGTTTTTCGTGAGATGATATCACGTACTTTTATTCGTGAGATTAATCAACTCTGTTTGTGTAAATTTTGCCCGATCGAAAAAGGGCTCCATCCTTCACATTAATTTAATTTTTTTTTAAAAGTTTAAAAAGTAAATTTGGTATCTAGTCTTCGATGAAATAATTATATTTCTTTTAGCCATTTCCCTTACTTTGCACCTTTACAAAAGGACAAAAACTTGTGTGAGACGGTCTCACGGGTCGTATTTTGTGAGACGAATCTCTTATTTGGGTCATCCATGAAAAAGTATTACTTTTTATGTTAAGAGTATTACTTTTTATTGTGAATATCGGTAGGATTGACCCGTCTCACAGATAAAGATTCGTGAGACCGTCTCACAAGAGACCTACTCTTACAACATTTATACAAGTAGGATTGGGTTCCCCACATGTTCACAAGCTTGGTGGATTTTTCATGGATATGCCATAAAAATAAGTTAAAATAAATTTGAGTCCTTATTGGTTTTTTGTGTGGTGGAATTTAATTGGTTCCTAGAGGGTGGAATTTTTTTATTATTACTTTTTTAAAAAAAAAAAAAACTTAATGTGATCTCTAATGTGATTTATTTTATATACAAACTAGAAAATCAAAGTGACCATTGAATTTTTTTTTAAGAATATTTGTTAAAAAAGTAGATTCACGAGATATATAAGGAAAAGTTGGAAGAGCCAAAGCTAAAAAAATCATCGCATGGCCTTTGAACCTTTTAAAAAGGTTTTACTTTTCATTAGCCGGTCTTAATCTATATGCATTCCGACAAATAGTAAAATTTGTTTTGATATATGAATTATTGATAAGTTGTAATTTGGGTAAATTGTAGATGAACTGATTTTAAATGATTTAATTGATACATGATTAGGTCTTTTGTGAGACGATCTCACGAATCTTTATCTGTGAGACGGGTCAACCGTGCCGACATTCACAATAAAAAGTAATACTCTTAGCATAAAAAGTAAAATTTTTCATGGATGACTCAAATAAGATATATGTTTCACAAAATACGATTCGTGAGAACGTCTCACGCTAGTTTTAGCATTAATACATTAATTATTTATAAATCGACAATTTAATAGATGATCAAGCTAAAAAGTCAGTTTTATCATTAACCTTCATTGTTTTCAAGTTCAATTATCGTTGATAAACTAGATTAGTTCCACATTTTTTTAACAAAGAAGATTATTTAATTAATTTTATTGATTATTTTTTTAAAAAAAATATTTATTTAAATTTTATATTATGACAAATAATTATCAACTCAAATAGATAATTGTTTTTTTTTATCGAAATGATAAAAAATATAATAAATACATATGTTTGAACTATTGAAACAAAAATAATCTCCCTTTAGTTTTTCAAAATCCAGTATTGATCCGTCGGAACTCGAGAATTTGTTCAACATGACATAAATCAGAATGAGTGATTTTTCATGCACTGCCGTATCAGTGCTTCGACTGTCCCAAAATATTTGTCTTTTTATTATCTATAAAATTTTCGACGACGTTATCTGTATCATTCTCCGTAGCATTTTTAATCAATGAATTGTAATTTCTTTTTAACTTTACAAAAGTTTTCTTCCCCGGAAATCTTTAGGGGTACAAAACTGATACAAAATCTTTATTCGAATAAATACTACACTTGCAAGAAAGAAGCTAAAATTAAAATGGCATTACGTGTATTCCACCAATCCTAATGTTGCTTATATATAGCACTTGGAAAAGGAACCATGTGATGCTGATGTGGAAAAGAAGCTGGTGGACAAGGAAAATCAATTAATTTTGGAAGCATCCCAATACCCTTTTTCCAATTTATTTAAAGCAAAAATTTGTGTGAGACGGTTTTACGAGTCGTATTTTGTGAGACGGATCTCTTATTTGGGTCATCCATGAAAAAGTATTACTTTTTATGCTAAGAATATTACTCTTTATTGTGAATATCGGCAGTGTTAACTCGTCTCACAGATAAAGATTCGTGAGACCGTCTCACAAGAAACCTACTCTTTTCGACTTTTAAAATCTATATATTTTTTGATTAATTGTATAAGTGATTATATATTGTTCAATTAATCAAGCGAAATATCAAGTTATTTTTTTCCCTTAAAATCAATCATATTCATCGTATTTGATAATGACTAAAATGTACATATTTGTGTGCTTAATAAATATTTATATATATTGTATAAAGTTTGATGTTTATAATTTTAAAAATATATATATTGTCGCTATGATGTGCTCGATAAAAGTTACCTCGTGGAAAATATTTGCTCGATGTGATCGATAAAACGTGAAATTAAGATACGATATTATGTATATGTATTGATTGATAAATTTGATACTCATAAAATGAAATTAGTCTTATTCTTCAGCAATAGTTCTTATATCTCAGCATCATTAAATAATGTATTTTTTTATTCTTTAATTTAATTTTTAAATGAATGTTTTTTATTTATTAAATTATATTTAAATTACATATTTAACAATTAATTTTACAAATTTAAACTACTTTTTTTAATATACATTATAAGGGTCAAATTATTGAAATAGTGTAATAGAAACGTGCAACTTAATTAATTGGGTGTAGCTTGATACGCCACAAGTGCCCGAGATCTATGAATGGGCACAACACAAGATTTCGGAAATTAGAAGCTTCCCTTTCTCTGAGGTCCGACAAATTAGTGGCAAATGAACATGCATGCACACCCTCTAAAATAATTAATTCTAAAATATAAATGAGTATGTCTTTTGTGATTTCCATGAGGTATATCGACTCGATCAGTATTTAAAATAAAAATTAATATGTTTAACATAAATAATAACTTTTTTCATGAGTCAGGTCGAGTTAGAAATCCGTCTCACAAAATTATCTCGTGAGACAATCTCGAAGCTGATTTTTTTTGTTTTACCTATAATTTTGGTTTGATACTCTAAATTAAATATTTCGAGTCCGCTCCTACTTATTTTTTTATTTTTTTTTGAAAATTAAACATTTATATCATCAAATCGATAAATGTCGAGTTACAATACAAGAAAACCAAGATGAAATATTTTCATCTAGCCAATTTAAATTGGAAGAGCTGTTGAATGCTCTATGAGCAAGAAGTGTGTCACAATATTGACCGAGCGATGCATATGCTTGATCGACGTAAAATGATTCACCAGGAACATATAATTAGCTTTAAGAGCCAATACACTCAAAGAACCAGCTTCCATATTTGGGTTCAGAACTACACGAACCGCCTTTTTGGAGTCTGAATATATACAAATAGAAGATACTCTCACATGTAGACACATATCCATACCACAACGAATAGCCAATATTTCAGCTGCAAGGACATTAACATTACCCGGATTACAGATGATAAGAGCATGGACACTTCTAGTTTCTCCATGTGAATTTCTAATTATCGCTCCAATACTGAATTTATTACACATGATATCAAACTCCGTATCAACATCTAATCGAAATAAGTTAGAGGTATGCGGTTTCCATAAGTGATTTGCTAAGATTTGTGAAGTACAAGTTGAGATAGCACACTTTAATTAATCTAGGGTAACAAACCGAATCTAGATTCTTCTCAAGTTTATGGTCGCTTTTTCTTTTTCTATATTTGGGATTTCCTTAGAGAAGAAGAAAGCTTATGATCATATGCTAAGAGAGTAAAAAAATCAAGAATTGATCGAGACAAAATTACTCGTTTTTTATTTAACTTTTTTAAAAATATAAATATGAATTTTCAAAAACTTTAAATTTCTCAAGGATTTACATGCAGACTCTAGCTAGGAAGCCAATAAAAAAAGGGAAAATGTAGGGTAAACTCACAAAAGTTTTTCCCTAATGAAAGATTCTAAATTGCAGTGCAAGAAGACCCTGCAATGATCTTTGTGTAAAGACATTCATGTTATTGAGCATGTTAGAATAATTGAAAGTAGCATTGGGAGAGACCGAGCTTGTAGTTCAATAGTCTCACTCTCTGTTGGATTAGCTGGTTTTTCTAGTTCGATCCTCTCTCTCCGCGTGTGTAGCATTAGGAATGCAAATTGAATTTATAATATTACCCTCACAGCTTCTACATAACTACATATATCCTACTTTTTGCTTTTACCATCTCTTTCTGAAACAGTGATTTCCTTCACTTTGTTTCGTTTTACCCTGTCTTTTTCTTCTGTGTCATGAGCAAAAGGATTGAAATTGTTTTTTTTTTTTAAGTTGGGGATTGAAATTGATTTGAGAATGTTTAAAACTTAAATTTAAATTTTGTGTTATTTTTATAATTTGTTGACTATAGTTGTTCTCAATAACTCAAACGCAACTATATTAATATCAGCGCTTGTAATTTTTTGTATCGATTTTCATCCAAGAAAATAAATGAATCATTATTAACAATACTTGTTATACATGCTTTGTTGCTCAAAAATCATATATTTGTACCACATCTGAAACATTTAGTCCTCAAATATCATATATTATTACAACATTTTCAATATTTTATACCGCTTTTCATTTTTCATCAATGAAAATATACGAACATTAACATCAATACTTGTTATGCATATTTGGGTAAATAAAAATCATATATTTGTACCAGATCTGAAACATTTGATACTCAAATATCATATATTAATTCTATATTTTTAATCTTTTGTATTAATTCTCACCCAAGAAAAAATGTGGGGCTAGAGACCGCAGAAACATTTTTTTTGTATATCAAATAGTACACACACATAATTTTTATGAAAAATACTCACATCAAGTAAAATATGATATTTGAAGATTTATTGATCATTCCGGCATTCCCCATTATTTTAACCAGTTAGAACTACACCATGATTTTTTTTAAAATAGTAATTAAGTCTACTCAACTTTAAAGTTAAGAGTGATATTATTTGCATCAACCACTGAAAGGTCAAAAAGTCATTTTCCCAGTGGCTTTCTACTTTCTAGCGTGTCAATGTCAGGAACAGACTTTGCATGTGTAGATTGGCAATTTGTAGGTTGTTTTTAATGGGAGGCATGCTTCCCATAAACATCTAAACATGTCATTTTCTTGTATTAGGTTTTATTCCAAAGTGCCAACTGAGGAAAAAAGAAAATTTGTATTACACTCCACACAAAAAAAAAAAAAATGGCTTACTATAATAAAAAAATATAAAAGTTAAATCACATTTTAAATAAAATATTGAGGTAGTAAATTAAAGCATTAACTTAATCGGGTCGATTTAGCCGAACGGTTGTTAATAGAGTCAGAATGTAAAAAATATTGTTAATATAAATCCGAACAGAAGTTTAATGTATCATCACCTGCATTACGAACAAAAAGTTAGAAAGGTAAGAAATTATCCGGTGAAAATCCTCCGACACTCAAATCAGTGCTACCCAAAACAAGAGAATGGAAAAGAGTCATATACTACCATTAGTGTGAATATCTTGGTCTATTTATAAGTTTTTGACTGTATGAGGCGGGTTTTTGTTAATTAACATTGATCAATTATCTCAATAAATAAATATCAAGCTCAATAGACTAATTTCTTCAAAATAAAGGACGAATTTTGTTACAACCCGTCTTCGTATCCAGTCTTCATTTTGGAGATTACAACAATGATCCTCTATACTTTGGAAGATAATTGTAGCAATGCAATATGGGTTTGGAGTAGTGTCTTAAGAACCAGACCGGACTAGACTGTCTTATTCGACTTGAAACCGAGCATGGGTCCAAACAACGCACAAAAATCGTTTAACCGGTCAAACTGGTCAGATCGGTACCTGAACTACTTTATAATTTTTAAAATTTATTTTTATTTTTTGTTATTAATATGATTATTTAGATTCTGAACTTCGTTAAAAATATTATTTTAAAAGTATTAGAGTTTATTTTATTTTTTAAATATATAATATATATTTTTTATTATTTAAATACACATTTAAAAGATATTATTTATTATAATATTATTTTATATGATATAACAATGTTCCGTTCCGACCATCCAGTTGAACCAGTCTGATCTGTTGTACTGCTATCTTAAGGTAGAATTATTCAATCGCCGGTCCGATTATTAAACTTGGTTTGGAGGATGACATAAATTATATTTCCACCAAAATTTCACAAGGTTCTTTTTTATTTTTTAATTTATGTTGTGGTCCATTTCATTTTTTTAATCCCTTTTTAATTAATTTTAGGGCTAAATTTTTTGTTCCTTATTTATTTCAAGTGTTTTTTCATTAATTTATTATAATTTTACTATCTGTAAAAACACTAAAGAGAAATAATGAACAAGGTCATATAAAAAAATATATGATTGTCTTGCTTTATTTTTATTTTTTAATTTTATTTTTATCTTTGTATGATTAATGTTGTGTATAGTTTGCAATTTGATGATAAAATAAATGCACAGTTTTTTAATGAGTCAAATACACATTTACTTTTATTCGGTTTAATAATTGTTAAAGAAATTATTACCCAAAAGTTTTGGTGATCGACAAATCAAAATAGCACTTCACTATTTCAAGAGACGGCTGCTTATATTTTGTAACAGATTTTAGCTCAACCGTCCAGATCTCAACCGGCTTAAGCCAAAAAAGTTCTAACCGCTCTATCAAAAGATATACTAGAGAAACTTGACCGCCTGACTTCCAAACCGTCAGTAATTCAAACGGATCAGAATAAAAGAAGATGGAACTCTCAATCGATTGATTGAAAGACATCATTAAAAAAGGTTATTTATTGCCTACTTAATGAAAGACATTCTCTGACCGGTTCAGAACTTTCAAGAGCTTGCACCGGTTTCATAATCAACGTGTTCATACATCAGTCCCGAGAATGATTTGCATTTATATCACTATCCCAGAAAGGAAAGATCATTTTATCTTTGAAATGTCTGAGGACAAAAGCAGTCACCATAAAAGGAAACTCTGTAGCAAACTCTTCAGAACGAGACTCAAGGAAATGCCAGCAAAGAGAACATTTAATGTATATCTGAAGAACATTAAATGCGGTTGCAGCTGATGGTGACACCACATTTCTCTATTACAAAGTTAACGTTACTCGATCTTTTTGACCGTTGGAACTATCGCCTATATTAATAGAGAAGGATGTTTGCAAGAGCAACATGATATACATTATCGAATCCACGAAAGTAAAATTATCATAAGCTTGCATACATCGAAAGTTTCAGAGCGCACTCAAAAGATTACTTACTTTATCGCTCATAAACACGCACTGAACAAACAGATATCTGATCATTTTAGGATCATCTTCGTGCTACCAAAATCAATTTACTTGTATCAGTAACCTTTCGGTTATTTAGATTAAGTTGTGGTGTCTGGTGAACAGAGTGTTTTTAAAATCCAGAATTGTAAAGTGATCACTAAGAGTTCCAAAACAGGCAGTGTGATAAGTCCTGATTGGAGTGGGCTGTTGCAAAGAGTTTTGTAATCACTCACTATTCCTTATAATTACATTTCAATTCTTATTTAAATATAAATCAAATGAATTATGAAAAATATTGTACACACACACAACGCTTGCATCGGTATACTAGTATATATAATGGTTGGGAATGAAAAAATATAAAATATAGGATTTAATAACATTTAGAGAATATGTTTTGGATAATATTTTTGTAAATAAAGATCATCAATCTCTAATTGGAGGACTAATAATTAAAAAAAAATAGAAATTTTGGGTTAGAGATTGCCTAACCCATCAAATATCGATCAAATTATTATTCTTATTTATCGAGCCAAAGCTCTTACCCACATTTCTTCTCATTCTCCAAAAAATATACACGAACACGGTTCTTTCGTTTTATGTTTTACTGCAATTATATATATATTTTCTCATTCCAATATATATTCAAACCCAAAATATACTATTTTACAATATTTTATCCAGAAATTTTTGTATATATTCTATATTTTCAAATTTATTGTTAAAAACTATTTTCGCCAAATAACAGCATAAATTTCCCCAACCCGCACCCAATTCCCAAAGTTGTACTAAAGAAAAGCTTGAATTTTCGAGTCAGAGTAAAAAATGTTGAGTAGATATCTTGTGAGATGGTTTCACGAAATTTTATCTGTGAGACGGGTCAATCATATCGATATTCACGATAAAAAGTAATACTCTTAGCATAAAAAATATACTTTTTCATTGATAACCTAAATAAGAGATCTGTCTCACAAAATACGACCCGTGATATCGTCTGACACAAGTTTTTTCCAACATTGTTTCATCATCAACGCCGTTTTTAGTATTATTTTATTTTATTTTATGAAGTGAGAGTTAACCATTGATATTTTAGTTTATAAACAATTGTAGTCAGATAAATTATATTATATGATACATTCGTTCGATAAAGTGTTGGTAAATATTATATTATGATTGCATGTGTTAATTTAATAATTTTTAAAATTCTAAATTAATTAACATTTAAAATTTCATAAATTATTCTCATAGTATTGGGGCTGATTTTAGCAGATGCATCCCCTCAAAAAATTTTTTTCCGGCTCAGACCAGTATTCGGTTTTTGACAGATAAAAAGTACACTCCTATATTTATTATAGAAATGATAAATGAATCTAAATTTCAATTATTTTTTTCATCTAAAACAATAAAATATACTATCAAATTTAGCCAATTTCAATTATTTGATTTTTTTTATAAAAATAATTACTTTAAATTATATGTGTATTTTGAATTGAAGATTTTTTTTCGAGGAATAAATATTGAAGATTTTTAATAAACTGTAAATGAATGAGGTTTTTCGTCCTTTTGAAAAAGGTTATGGATTAATAGGTATTGGGAATTGTATATGCCAACGATGAATAAAAAAAGTGTAGGAGGTGCATGTACATAATATTATAATAATTAAGGAACGTCGAATGCAAAATATTATAAATTATTTAAAATTAAATACTTCAAAACAAAATTCTAAAAATGGAAAATATACGATCTTAGTCCTTGATGTGGTTAAATTTTGTCAAGTGGATTTTAAAATAATTTTCCTGTCAATAGTTCAAATGGGTATTTTTTAGTTGTAATTACTAAGATTGAGAATTTTGTTGAAAAATATATTTAAAATGTGTGTATTGAATATTTGAATGTTGAATATTTGAATGTTGAAAATAAGAGTTGTAAATATTGAAAATTAGTGTGTGATGATGTAGGTAATGATGTATTTTATTTTTGGATTATTTGTAAAGATTTCCTATAAATAGATCTCTCATTTGTGAAGAAAATCACAATTGAGTAGAGAGAAAAATATTATAAAGTGTGTAGTTTAGTAAATTTTGAGAGTTTGAGATTTTTACTTTTTACCATAAATTTTTACTTTTTCACAACACGTTATCAGCACGAAGCTCTAAAAGTCATTCATATTTTTCCAAGCTCCAAACAGAAGAAAAAGGTAACAAAAGTAATAATATTTATTTTACTGTTATTTATTTATTGTGTATATATTTAATATATAATATAATATTATTATTAGAAATAATAAAAATAAATTTTTCAAAAACTTGTTATAAATCCTGGGAGGATGTTAAGACAACATCCCACACTCCCGGTAAGGGATACGACAAGTATAAAAGCCTATAAGATTTTTAAACAAAATAACATACGACACCTCATTATAATAATGTGATATGATATACATAATTATTTAAACATGATTAATATTATATTCACCATATTATTACCATAAAATTATACAAATACATACATTTATTTTTTGTACATCCAACGGTCATAAACGGTAACAAAACGGCTAGTTTTTATCCTATAAATATCATCTCACAAACACATTCAATCACTCCAACTTTCTCTTCTTCTCTAAAAATTATTCTTCATCAAATTTTTCGAAGAAAAAAGAAGATGACTTTCTCAAAGTTATTTTTAATTATTTTGGTTATCATACTCACGAGTCTTTTATTTATCGGAGAATATCCTCTCGTGTGTTTTCTTTATTTTTACAAATACTTGTACTTGTTGTTTATCCATTACTTTGTATTGCAATATTCATTAACTAATAAAATGCATCGTAATTTTTTTTAGTACCACCATGTCAAACTTGGCAAAACTCGAATTCATTGCTCTTGATATCACGGAAAAAAATTATATGCCATGGACTCTCGATGTATAAATGCATCTTGAGTCATTGGGTCTAAATGAGACCATAAAAAAAATGGCATATCGACATCCCAAGAAAAGACAAAAGCCATGATATTTTTGCGTTGGCATCCCATGGCTTTGTGGAAGGGATTAAAAGAAAGATTCGAACAAATGAATTTAGTGAGAAATCATCAGGCACGACCCACTGGTTCAACGGCATTTCCTGAAGTAAATGTCGTAAGAAAAAATGAATTAAATCTGGAAACCAAAATCAAAGTTATAAACAAGATTTTGGTCGAGGACGAAATCGAGGTCGTGGTCGTGGATGTGGACGTGGAAGTGGTCGTGGTCGTGGTCGTGGACGCGGCCGTGGTTTTGAAAATAATCGAGATAGTTACTTTTATAAGTCATCTCAAAAGAACGTCCCAAATCATCCACAGAAAAGACATCATGAAAATATGAGTGTTAATGAGAATCACTCAAAAAGATATGAAAGTTCTTGTTTCAGATGTGGTACTCCAGGACATTGGTCCCGTATTTGTCGAGCCCCTGAGCATCTTTGTAAATTTTATAAAGAATCATTAAAGGGGAAAGAAAAGGAGATCAACTTCACTGAACAAAGTGAACCTTTGAGTGATTCAACTCATTTTGATGCTGGAGATTTTCTGATTGATTTCTCAGACAATGATCAATTTGCTGGTGGAATAAATATGTAAAATATTTTATGTACCCATATGATAATGTTTTATTGTGTGCTATATTTTTGCATTTTATTGTCAGTAATTTTATTTCATTGCATATATTTTTTGAAGTTGAAATATGGAAAATACTATGAACAAAGCTGAAGTTTACATACCCGATAGTGGTACAACGCACACTATCCTCCGAGATAAAAGAAATTTCTTGGAACTAAAACCAACAAAAACAAGGGTGAATACAATATCAGGTCCTGTAGACTTGATTAAAGAATGTGGTAAAGCACAATTTTTGTTACCTAATGGTACAAAATTTTTTATCAATGATGCTTTATATTCACCACAATCAAAAAGAAATTTGTTGAGTTTTAATGATATATATTCTCATGGGTATGATACTCAAACAATGAATGAAGGGAATGAGAAATATATGTGTTTTATCACATATAAATCAGGAAAGAAATATGTGATTGAAAAACTATCAATGCTCCCTACTGGATTGCATTATACACACATAAGTCCCATTGAATCAAACATGGTAGTTGATAATTCTTCAATATTAACCAATTGGCATTATCGATTGAGACATCCTGGTTCAAAAATGATGCGAAGAATTATAGAAAATACACATGGTCATCCACTGAAAGACCAGAAGATCTTTAAGAATAATAAGTTTCAATGTAAAGCATGTTCTCTTGGAAAACTTATTATAAGACCATCACCAGCCAAAATCCAAACTGAATCACCAATGTTTCTTGAACGTATTCAGGGTGATATTTGTGGACCAATCCATCCACCATGTGGACCATTCAGATACTTTATGGTATTGATTGATGCCTCCAGCAGATGGTCACATGTATGTTTATTGTCAACTCGAAATGTTGCATTTGCAATATTACTTGCTCAAATAATAAAATTGAGGAATCAATTTCCCGATTATACAATCAAGAAATTAGACTTGATAATGCTGGTGAATTTACTTCCCAAACTTTCAATGATTATTGTATGTCTATGGGAATCATTGTTGAGCATCCTGTTGCTCATGTACATACACAGAATAGATTGGCTGAATCATTGATTAAACGTCTGCAAATGATTGCTAGACTAATGATTATGAAAACAAAGCTCTCTATTTCTATATGGGGACATGCAATTTTACACGCTGCTTCATTAATTCGCATCAGACCAAGTGCATATCATAAATACTCCCCATTGCAGCTTGCATTTGGTAAAGAACAAGTCATTTCTCATCTGAGAATTTTTGGATGTATGGTGTATGTGCCTATTGCACCACCGCAACGAAAGAAAATGGAACATCAAAGAAAGGTTGGAATTTATATCGGTTATGATAGTCCATCAATCATTCGATATCTTGAACCTCAGACAGGCGACGTGTTCACAGGACGTTTTGCTAATTGTCATTTTAATGAGGAAATCTTCCCAATGTTAGGGGGAGAACAGAAACATACCGAAAAGGAAATTACATGGCATGTATCATCGTTGTTACATCTGGATCCAAGAACAAAACAATGTGAAAAAGATGTACAACAAATTGTACACTTGCAAAGAATAGCCAATCAAATACCAGATACATTTGCTGACACAAAAGGGGTAACTAAATCATATATACATGCTGCAAATACCCCTGCTCGAATTGAAATTCCAAAGAAACAAATTGAAGATACTCATGATGTCATTAAACGCCTGAAGTGTGGAAGGCCAGTCGGTTCCAAGGATAAAAATCCTCGAAAAAGAAAATTTATAGAGAAACACGATGATCACAAAATAAAGAATTATGTTCTTGAAGAAACACATGATGATCACAAAATAGAGAATGGTGTTCCTGAAAAAACACATGATGGTGAAAATATTCTGTCAGAATCACAAACTGATGAGACTCATGAACTCTCTATCAATTACATTAATACTGGAAAAATATGGAACCGAAAAGATATAGAAGAAATTGATGATATATTTTCTTATAATGTGGCAATCGACATCATAAATGATAATGAAGATCATGAACCAAAATCTTTTGGTGAATGTAAAAATCGGCAGGATTAAATAAAATGGAAAGAAGCCATCCAGGTTGAATTGGATTCGTTAAATAAACGTAATGTTTTTGGACCTATAGTCCTTACACCTGAAGGTGTAAAACCTGTTGGATACAAATGGGTTTTTATTCGAAAGCGAAATGAGAAAAATGAAATAGTGAGATATAAAGCTCGACTTGTTGCACAAGGTTTTTCTCAAAGGCCTGGAGTTGATTATGAAGAAACGTATTCTACTGTGATGGATGCAATTACGTTTCGGTATTTGATTAGCTTGGCGGTATCTGAAAATTTAGAAATGCATCTTATGGATGATGTTACAGCTTACTTATATGGATCACTTGATAGTAATATATATATGAAAATCTCTGAAGGATTTAAGGTGTCTCAAGCACAAAGTTCAAAACCCAGGGAATGTTATTCTGTGAAATTACAAAGATCATTATATGAGTTAAAGCAATCAGGTCGAATGTGGTATAATCGACTAAGTGATCACTTGATGAAAAAGGGATATGTAAATAATTCAATATGCCCTTGTGTTTTCATTAAGAAAACAACATCCGGATGCGTAATTCTTGCTGTATATGTTGATGATTTAAACATTATTGGAATGAATAAGGAAATTCAAGAAGTTGTGTCATACTTGAAGGAAGAATTTGAAATGAAGGATCTTGGAAAAACCAAGTATTGTCTGGGTTTACAAATTGAACAAAAAGAATGTGGAATGTTTGTTCACCAGACAAATTATACAGAAAAGATCCTTAAACGTTTTAATATGGATAAAGCAAATCCTTTAAGTACTCCAATGATTGTTAGATCAATAAACATAGAAAAGGATCCATTCCGACCATGTGAAGATGATGAAGCTATTCTTGGTCCAGAAGTACCATATCTAAGTGCTATCGGTGCCTTTATGTATCTTACAAATTGTACGAGGCCCGATATATCTTTTGCCGTAAATTTGTTGGCAAGATTTAGCACATATCCAACAAAGAGACACTGGAACGGAATTAAACATATATTCCGTTATCTACGAGGAACGACAGACTTGAGACTTTTATTTTCAAAAGATGTTAATCCAAGTATAATTGGTTATGCCGATGCTGGATACTTATCTGATCCACACAAGGCAAGTTCCCAAACTGGATATGTATTTACTCGTGGAGGCACTGCAATTTCTTGGCGTTCACAGAAACAAACGCTCGTAACAACTTCATCAAATCATGCCGAGATTATTGCACTACATGAAGCAAGTCGTGAATGCGTGTGGTTAAAATCAATGACCCAACATATCCAAATCTCATGCGGATTATCATTCGACGAGAAGCCTGTGATACTATATGAAGATAATGTTGCATGTGTTGCTCAAATGAAAGAAGGATACATAAAATTCGACAGAACTAAACATATTCCTCCTAAGTTCTTCGCATTCACCAAGAAACTTGAGAAGAATAAATGTATTGATGTTCGTCACATTCAATCAAGTGAAAATTCATCAGATCTCTTCACAAAGGCGCTTCCTACGTCAATATTCAGAAAGCATATATATAATATTGGGATGCGCAATCTACGAAATTTGTGAAGAATTGTCGTGTCAACATGAGGGGGAGTTTACGTGACTGCACTCTTTTTCCCTTGCTATGGTTTTTATCCCAATGGGTTTTTCCTAGTGAGGTTTTTAACGAAGCAGTATAAAAACTCGTAATGAAGACAATCATTATGATCATCATCACAAGAGGGAGTGTTGAAAAATATATTTAAAATGTGTGTATTGAATATTTGAATGTTGAATATTTGAATGTTGAAAATAAGAGTTGTAAATATTGAAAATTAGTGTGTGATGATGTATGTAATGATGTATTTTATTTTTGGATTATTTGTAAAGATTTCCTATAAATAGATCTCTCATTTGTGAAGAAAATCACAATTGAGTAGAGAGAAAAATATTATAAAGTGTGTAGTTTAGTAAATTTTGAGAGTTTGAGATTTTTACTTTTTACCATAAATTTTTACTTTTTCACAACAAATTTGACATAATTAATTAATTATAAAAAAAGTCAGAAAATAGAGGATGAGAGGTCAAATTTTTTAAAAAAATTTTTGAGGATCAACAGCAAATATTAAACGAAAAATGAAAAAAATATAAGAATTTGTAGACCTCTTAGCAATGAATTTAAAAAATTGAAAAAAAATAGTTGCATCCACCCAGGGTCCAGTGGCGGAGCCACATGGTAAAACACCGGACTTCTGACCAGGTGGTCCAATTTTTTAAAAATATTATATGTAAATTTTAGGATTAATATGATTTTGGTTTAGGTAAATCAATTTAAAATATTAAAAAATTATATAGTTTAAAATTCTAGATCGGGTAAAGCTATATTCCTGGCTCTGCAACTGCATGAGTCCCTTGGCTCCATCACTTAACTTAACTTAACTTAACCTCAAAAACTACATCAAGGGAAGAAGATTGTTCAAGTCTATGTATATGCAACTCTCATAAAGTGAGACAACTAACACCCCTCTAGTGCATGAATGAACATTTGAAACGTGAATTTTACAAGACAACGAGTGACCTAACTATGACAAGTCCAAAACATAACGATTGCATATGTGTTTTGATATCATGTTAAGATTAATACTTGAAACTAACTCAATTTTAAAAACCAGCTCAAGAGATGAAAATTGTATGCAAATTCCATAAATTTTATCTGACCTACGTTTGATATAACAATAATATTATGAAATAACAATTCGTTAAGCAGTATAAAAGCACGAGATTAAAAAGATATTTTTCAAAACAATAATTTCGGGAATCCACACACAATATTGTCCACACTGCTGCAATTATTGGTAGTTGCTAAAAACCATTTATTGAAGAAAGGGACACCTGAGAAAAACTTGTGCTACATAAATCGAACATAAAAGATTTGTTCAAATTATCAAATCATGTCACGCAATAAAGTATTGTCAAATAATGTTTTCACAAAATGTGCCCATGAAAACGCTGCAATTAAACAAACTTATAGTAGCATTAGACTAAATCATCATTTTCCTTTTATATATATATATATATAAAAGGGATCCTCAAGTATTTTTTTAAATCTTTTGCACAAAAACTTTTATGAGATCGTTTTATCGATCAATTTTGTTAGACATATAACATATTCGATCTAATTTATGAATAAATATTATTTTTTATTATAAATATGGATCGAATAGTTTCATCTCGCGGATATAAATGAGTGACACAATTTCACAATAGAACTATTCAATCTTTCGTACATCAGTATGTTACACTCATTCATTCGTTATTGACATCAAGAGTTAAAAATGTATTCAAGGGTTGTCTACTTGCTGTGTGTGTATAATAATTTGGCAAAAACTTGTTTGATACGATCTCACGGGTCGTATCTGTGAGACAGATCTTTTATTGATATTTTTAGAATTTTCTATAATATATTTATGAAATAGTTGTACAAATATATATTATTCCTGAAAAATCTTTAATTTTGTTTTTAAAAAACAATTTTTTTAAAAAAAATTTGACGACCTTTGTAAATAATTAGTCAAAAAGTCAAACCAGTAAATATTGATTAGAGTCCCAGCATTTTCTCCTGCCATCTTAGCCGCCCCCACTCGTCTATATATACCGACCGCAGCGCCACTCTTCTCTGTCAACAAAAAGAATCCACCAACGTCTCATTCGCAGATACGCATATTTCTTCTCAAGAAAACCTCAATATCAGCGATTCTTCTCCCAACCTCACCCAATTTTTTCTCGTATAATTCTCGATTCGGTGATTAATTCAATTTTTTTTGGGTGAAAAACCGTTCGAATATCGGTGTTACATGCACGTATACATACGAATTTATTTTATGTATATGTGTGTGTAAGATTTGTGTTGATTATACGGTGAGATGATGGAGCAGAAGCACGTTTTGTTGTCGGCATTGAGCGTAGGGGTGGGTGTTGGGGTGGGGCTCGGTTTGGTTTCCGGCCAGGCGGTCGGTAGATGGACCGGTAGTTCGAGCTTTTCGGTGGTTGAGGGGATCACGGCCGAGCAGATAGAGGCGGAGCTTCTCAGATTGATTGATGATGGAAAGGAAAGCAAGGTCACGTTCGACGACTTCCCATATTATCTCAGGTGAGAACAGAGAACAGAACATGCAAGTCCTTTTTCTCTCTTTGAAGAAATAACTTCTTTGGTCCTTTCATTTGCTGCTTGGTTCTTTGTTCTTTCATGTTTACATGGACTTTTTGTTTGACTTCGGAAAAGGCAAACGATGTGCGATCAGTGAATGATTGGTTGTATGGTTGCCTTGAATAGCCAGTGTCAGAGGATTCGGAATATTCCCGATGCTTATTACTATTACGATTTTGATTGTTCATAAATTCTTCGAGGGCTTTTGGAGCTTATGTTTTTATGTATTTCAAACACCATTAGTTTTTCGAGTATCAAATTTCATGGTCCAAGAAGACAACTGTTGATATTTTACCAGTTTTAGTTGATTCTTTTCTTTCTTTATGCATATTTCATACATCTATTTATAGTTTAGCTGTGGCTATTGATTTGAATGTATTTTCCAGAAAATGAACATACAGCTCCTCGAGTTCTTAACCGCGAAGCTGTCATCAATGTTACTTGTCCTCGAATGGATTGGCAAATAACAAACCAATTAATTTGTAGAACTACTGGTGTAATTTTTAATCCTTGGCGCATTGTAACCAGAAAACTTGTGTATTTATCTTTCTCCCTTGATGTTTTTGACAGTGAGCGAACCCGTGTATTATTAACAAGTGCGGCGTATATTCATTTAAACCACTTGGACGTCTCTAAGCACACTCGTAATCTCTCACCTGCTGCGAGTCGGGCAATCTTGCTCTCTGGGCCTGCTGGTATGTTAAATCACACCCATCTCCACTCTAATTTAGCAACTAAAATTTCCTCAACTTTCTTGTTGCTATATTCTTTTATATTTTTACCTTCTGCAGAACTTTATCAGCAAACGCTTGCTAAAGCTCTAGCGCATCATTTTAAAGCAAAGTTGCTGTTGCTGGATATAACCCACTTCTCAATCAAGGTTATTGAGCTGAATTATATTTTTCTGGTGCTTATTCTTTACACATCTCTATACTGACCTTTATCATTGTTTTTTATTGGTCTATCTATAGATACAGAGCAAGTATGGCAGCACCAAGAAAGAGTCCGTGAGTATATTTTTCATATCTACAGAAGAATGACAAGTTTTATTTTCTTAAATTTTCTGTAAGAGGGTTATTTAGGTCCACCTATAGTTAGGAAAATTAAGCAAGAATTCAATGCAATGTTCGATCAGATCTACTTCGTTTGTGAAAGTGAACTTATTAGCTTAAAGTGAAAAGAGTACTGATTTCAATTCTTTGCGTCGTAGTCACTCGAAGGTACTATCTCAGAAGTAGCATTACAACGAATGTCCACTTTCCTCAGCTCGTTTCTTCCAGCAAAAGGGGATAACAAAGGTAGATTGTAAGACATGGTTTTATTTTGCATGTTTTTTTATATATGTAATTCCATGTTTGTTTAAAATGCATTTTGCATTGCCTTACATTTTGTTATATTAATCTCATATGGAGCTATAATGGAGGAAAACCTGTTTATATGATGCATCAGAAAGTACACGGTAGTGTGAGTTTCTCACTTTACGGGGATTCCTTTACATTTCATCTTCACCCAAGAAGCTCAGCAAAAGCATTATTAAGAACTCACCTTAAATGATGACTAACTCGTAACATTATGAGCAATTTAGCGTGCAGGAGCATTCCATTGGAAGCTGTGAATGCAACCTCAATACGAAATTGAATGCAGCATGCTCAAGCAAAAGCTATTACAAGCAATTTAATTGCTTTTCTCTGCATGCATGCACATATTATTGATATGGATAATTTGATCTTAGCGTTTTTTGAAATTCATCTTATGAAGGCACATTGTCGAGGCAAAGCAGTGGATTGGACTCTAAGGGAAGGTATGCTTAGCAAATTTCATTTAGAACATCACAATTCAATCAAGACTGAACTCCCGATTGACTTTTAGTTTCTTCTTATTAAAGGAACAATGAAGGAATCAGCAATCCTCTTAAACCTCGCAGAACTTCGTCTGTTTCTTCGGACATGAGCAACATGAGTGTGCAATCCTCCGCTTTAAATCCAGGTCTGAACGTAACATTTTTAACTGGCACTGATTCTTGTATGTGTCGGTTGCAAGCTTAAAGTACAAATGGGATATTGTGGTGTGGTGTGGTTGGCTTGTACCTTCCCGTGCTCAAGTATTTTATGTATGAAATCATTTCCCTGAAAATGATCTAACTATGTTCCCCAAGCATTTGATTATTCGATTCAAGTCCCAATTAGCTAAATATTTGGGGTTTTCCCCCCTTTGAACAGCATTTGTTTTGATGAATAATGTTATTTGCACAAACATCTTTTAGAACATTCTTAATTATATCATCAAATTTAAAATCTGTTGTTTTTGCCTTGATTTTAACAGCTCATTTTAAGCGCATTGGAAGCTTATCTTTTGATGAGAGAGTCTTCTTACAGTCACTTTACAAGGTAACATTGTCATGAATCGATTGATCTTGTCAACTGAATATCCCTAGTCTTTTTATCGACACCATTTGATAATTGCTTCTCCTGATGCTATTTGCATATGATGTGTCTTATGTGATCTCAATGTCCCTTTCACCTATTTTGGCATAATAAAATGTTGTCTTTTGAGTTTTTCTTTGATATACTAACTTAGATCTCTCTGGCAGGTGTTAGTTTCAGTCTCCCAAACCAGCTGCATTATTCTCTACATAAGGGATGTTGAGAAACTTTTTCTCCAATCCTCAAGATTCTTCAAATTGTTTGATAGAATGCTAAAGAAAGTATCAGGATCGGTTTTGGTTCTTGGCTCTCGGATGTTGGACTTTGAAGAGGATTGCGGGGAGGTAGATGACAGACTAAGTCTTTTGTTTCCTTATGACATTGCGATTAGGCCACCGGAAGATGAGACTCATCTTGTGAGCTGGAAAGCTCAGCTGGAAGAGGATATGAAGAAGATTCAGTTTCAGGATAACAAGAATCATATTGCTGAGGTCCTTGCTGCAAATGACCTTGAATGTGATGATCTAGAATCAATCTGCCATGCGGATACCGTGGTTCTCAGTAATTACATAGAGGAAATTGTGGTTTCTGCTATATCTTTTCATTTGATGAATATCAAAGATCCAGAGTATCGTAATGGGAAGCTTATCATATCATCTAACAGGTTGAGATAAATATTCATTTCTCAATTCTTTTTTGCTGCTGTCCTTTCTCAATGTCTTCTTTTTGCTTCAATCAATTTGGTGCAGTTTGTCCCACGGGCTAAGCATTTTTCAGGAGGGGAAAAGTGGTGGCAAAGACACCCTTAAATTGGAGACTAGTGCTGAATCGCTGAAGGTTTGTGTTTTGACAGTTCATCCTTTTCAAAATTTTGTCAAGTGTTCTCAGATTGTAATTTTACGTGCTTTTCTACTTTTGATAAATATTAGGAGGCTGAAGCAAAAGCCGGTACTGGAGGAAAACCTGAATTTAAGTCCGAGAGCAAGAACGAGGCTGAAAAAACATCTTCAATGATAAAGGTAGAAAGAGAGAATATCTCAGGCTTAAAGCTACTTGTCTGTACTATTTTGTTCTTCAATGATAAAGGTAGAAAGAGAGAATATCTCAGGCTTAAAGCTACTTGTCTGTACTATTTTTGTTGATTATAGAACTGTGGTGAATATTCAGGCCGTGTGATTTTGCACAGATGAGATACAAACTATGTTGATGCTCTTTCACCCTCTTATCGTGTTCATTTGAGCTTCAGAATGATTTTACAGCTTCCTCCTTCTAAACCTTACTATAAGTTGGAAAGATATGTTTAGCAACCCCTCAATTGCATATATTAACTTTATCTTGATCCTTTTTGTCTTATTGACATTGTCTTGATCCTTAATAATGCCAGGAAATCCCCCCTGACAATGAATTTGAAAAGCGCATAAGGCCTGAAGTTATTCCTGCAAATGAGATTGGAGTCACATTTGCTGATATTGGTTCACTGGACGAGACTAAAGAACTACTTCAGGAGCTGGTCATGCTTCCTCTTAGAAGACCAGACCTTTTCAATGGCGGGCTTCTTAAGCCTTGTAGAGGCATACTTCTTTTTGGCCCTCCAGGTACTGGAAAAACAATGCTCGCTAAGGCCATTGCCCATGAGGCTGGAGCAAGCTTCATAAATGTCAACATGTCAACAATTACTTCAAAATGGTTTGGTGAAGATGAAAAGAATGTTCGAGCTCTTTTCACCCTAGCTGCAAAGGTTTCTCCGACCATCATTTTTGTAGATGAGGTTGATAGCATGCTTGGACAACGGACAAGAGTAGGAGAGCACGAGGCGATGCGTAAAATTAAGAATGAGTTCATGACACATTGGGATGGACTTCTGACAAAACCCGGGGAGCGCATTCTTGTTCTTGCTGCAACAAACAGACCTTTTGATCTTGATGAGGCAATAATTAGGAGGTTTGAGCGCAGGTATCATAACTGGTTGTCCGTTGCATGTATTTTGGGATTCCATTTAATAAATTTGGTCGCTGGCATACAAATGTCAGCTTGAGTTTCCCATAAATGGACGTTATTTTTGAAGTATAATCAATCTTGAACTACTGTTAAACAGAATTATGGTGGAGCTTCCTTCGGTGGAGAATAGAGAAATGATCTTAAAAACCCTGTTGTCCAAAGAAAAGGTTGAAGACCTAGATTTTAAAGAGATTGCAACCATAACTGAAGGATATAGTGGAAGTGATCTTAAGGTTTGTGTTTTCTCCTGAAGATTTTGTCACGTTAATCTTTATTGTGTTTTGTTAATGACTCTTGGTGGTAATTATTGGAAACAGAATCTATGCATAACTGCGGCTTATAGACCAGTAAGAGAACTGCTACAGCAAGAGAGACAGAAGGATAGGGTATGCTATCATTTCAGCACAGAAGATGAACCTTTTTGGTCACTCCCCTTTTTTATTCATACAAACCTCAGTCCCAAACTAGTTGGAATCGCTGGATAGATCTCTCATTATTTTGTATTTGCCTTTCATTGCGTACTATAACTTATTTTTAACTTTTGCTTTTTATTATGCTCCGATAGGGAAAAAAGCAGAAACATGAGGAAGGCCAGAGCTTGGAAGATGCTTCTACTCCAAAAGAAGAAACTAAGGAGGAAAAGGTGATTTCTCTAAGGCCCTTGAACATGGAAGACATGAGGCAGGCAAAGAACCAGGTATTTTAAATTATTTTGCTCTAAATTAGTACATGAATCACTCTTGCTCTATTTTTTTTGCACTTTAAATTGAGTACCTTTCGCTTTTAGGATTGAAAATCCTGTATTTTACATGTTCCTTATGATTTAGTAATTGGGACATTAAAACTAAGTAAAAAAATGATTCTAGTTACTTCTATTTAACATCTACCACACAAGTAATCACAACAGTTCATTGCGAATTGATAAGGCATCGCTTCATATTTACAGGTTGCTGCTAGTTTTGCTTCTGAGGGATCCGTAATGGCCGAGCTAAAACAATGGAATGATCTATATGGAGAAGGAGGTTCGAGAAAGAAAGAGCAACTATCATACTTTCTTTAAAAGATCGGACTTTTCGAATTTTGACATTGGAAGACAACATCTAATCCCTTGTGTGAAACAGCTGCAAGATAAATGAATTCCTGGAACAAAAGCAATTCGAAAACCTTGGTAGGATTGTTGATCATTAAACTTGAATTCAAAGGCAGAACGTTTGATTGCGTGGGCTTGTATATTTGATTGAATTCTTGCTGGAAATCACGAGTAGAGGGGTTACAAGGAGCTGCTGCTAGAAATGATATACCCTTGCAATTTAGAACTTAAAAAGCCAATTACAATCGGAGTGTGTGTTTTCAATATTTGTTTGCGTATAGTAGTGGCTCTCATTTATTGTAAATTTGTTGTATTTGTAAAATTAATACAAATTGTAATCCATTCATTATTTCACTTTCCCTGGTATTGATTTGGATATAAATTTTAGAGTGGGATGTCTTTTGAATCTATAACCGACAACTAAGAATAGGTCTTTTGTGTGACAGTCTCACGAATCTTTATCTGTGAGACGGGTCAAACCTACCGATATTCACAATAAAAGTATTACTTTTAGCATAAAAAGTAATACTTTTTCAGGGATGACCCAAATAAGAGATTCGTATCACAAAATACGACTCATGAGACCGTCTCACACAAGTTTTTGCTGACAACTAAATATGGTAATGTTAAATATGGTAATGTATCCTTATGATTTGCCTCAGAGGAATTGATCGATTGTTGCTAGAATTATTTGCCTACAGCATATTGTTAAAGAATCCAATTCAATTTTAATTTTTTACTTCTTCATTTTAATGTGTAATAACAAAAAAAACATTATATTTAATTGTGTGTGATTATATCTGCTTTGAACCGTTCATTGTAATTAATTATGAGATTTTTGATATTTTTAGACGTTTTAAAAGAGTTTATGAATTTTTACAAGCAATTAATGAGTTTTTTTTTTAAAAAAAATTTAAAACGTATAACTTGATTTGTAATTCGATTTATTACTTAAACAACATATATCATTCCTCAAAACAAGAAAATCAAATCGAACAACACTAAAATGGTTTGACTTCTGAATCAATTATATTAAAACTGAGACAAAAACTTGTGTGAGACGGTTTCACGGGTCATATTTTGTGAGACGGATATCTTATTTGGGTCATCCATGAAAAAATAATACCTAACATCCCACTGTAAAAACCTAATACCACCATTCCACAAGATCTAAGCAAGCTTGTCTTTGAGGCCTTTTGGAAGTTTACTCAAAACCTTGTCATCGAACACTGCATATTGTTTCTTCAACTCTGCCTCAGCTTTCTCAGAAAAAAGCATCGATCTGATCATCGTATTTTTCGTAAATCACAGGCACACTGTGCAGTAAAACGGTACCTATTTTCGAGGGTCACTGAACACTGCGTCTTGTTTCTTCAACTCTGCCTCAGCTTCTCTTGTCTTTCCGTAGGAAAATATTAGCAGCTCTCACAAAACATTAACTTGAGATTGCACAAAATTAAATTTAACAACGGTGGCAAAAATTATGAATAGGTTCTCCATATTATATGTGCCTACGTAGAAAATCGGCCACGGAACTCTCCTAACTCCAGACTCGCAAATTATACTCTGATCATCCAGTAGATTACAGGGAGATACATAATCAGTACCCGAGCATAAAAAATAGTTACACTATATTTGTTGGAACTGTAAGCAATTTACAAGAACAAATGCAGGCACAAGAAATCTTTCTGTTTTTGATTCGAATCGGAGCCTTAAGTTGCTCTATGGAACTCAAACCATAAGAAGAATGTTGGCATTGTTAAGAGTGATATCATTAATTTTGTTTACATGACTTGTAAATTTTCAAGTAAATAAGAGATTTGATAACATATTGGAGGAGTTCGTATTTGGTATAAGTTCTTTCAATAAATACAACCTCGTAAAAGTATGCAAAATATGATCTACTAGTTAACTTATGAGTTAAACATAGACATCCGGAAAAAAGACGTGCGTAAAAAATGAATAGTGAAGAAATTCCAAAACAAATAAGAGAAATAAATGATTCAAATTGAATCAAATGATATGACTATAGTTCGAGAGAAAGTAACAACATTAGAAATGAGTTTAATTAAGAACATACATTAAACGTCTCTGTTATGAACGCTTTATTCTGTCTCCATTTATAAAATATAAAGCCGACACAATAGGTATTGCGATGCGCTAGGACAATGGGAAGATATTTGCTATTTGTATGTAGTTCAGTGAGTGTTTTCCAAAGCTTGGGAGATGGAAATTATACGAATATCGAATGTACCGATGTGTACATTGTATTATGGAGATAATAACTCTCGTGAAATCAAATATAATATGAAATAAAGATAATTGATTTTATATGTAATGCTTACTTTTTTAATGTTAAAATAAAAATATAATTTATTATTTGATTAAAGGTTAAAATATGTATTTTTTTAAAAAAAATATATATATTAAGAGAAAAAAAAAACGGGGAACGCAAAATGAATGGGTAATTCGGATCACGAAACACCACCACGCATTCCAATCACATGAGCCTGTGATATGGAATATTCTTCTTCCACTATGCAAAATTAGCAATTCAGCTTCATTCGATTCGATTCATTCATCAAATCAAATATGCTGGTGATTGAACCTCACACCGCCGCCGCCGTTCGACTCCCCTCCGCCAACGTTTTTATCCCCTGGTATTTGTTTTGCTTAATTTTTCTCATTTTTTTGGGATATATTTTGGTCTTTTGCTTATGCTTAAGAGAATGTGGAGTTTTTGGCAATGAACTGAGTTTATTTTTCCTATTGGATTTGGTTGGTGAGTAGGAGTAAGTGTTGGAAGTTGAGGGATAACTGTGTTGGCAGAAGGTGTGGAGGCTGGGTGAAGGGTGGTGCTCTGAATAGAATAAAAGCTACTGCAAAAGAGCCGTCGAGCTCGGGTTCGGGTCCGGTGAAGCAGAATGTGAAGCCTCAGAGGTATCATCCGTTCGAAGACATTTCGGACTCTGAATTATTGGAGAATGGGGAAGCTATTCTTACTCCCGCCGAGGCTACTAGGACCATAATTGAGGTATAAATATAAATAGTAGTATGGATTTTCAAGTTTTGCCTGAAGAAATGTTATTGGCCATGCGTTGATAATTTTATGGAAACCTTTGGTTATGGGCGAAAATCTATGTTGTTGATTTTGTGTAAAGATTTTGTTTTAGGTGAATAGCAAGGCGACACTGATGTTTTCTGGTCTGGTGAATGAAGAAGTTCACGAGAACATTTTTTGGCCGGATCTGCCTTATGTAACCGATGAACATGGAAGTAAGATGCAATTATTTCTTGTTTGCATGTGGCACTATTTGGTTGTCGATGACAAGCGTTGTCATTGCTAAACTTGTGATTGCTTGTGATCAGATATATACTTTCAAGTGAAAAACGATGAAGACATCTTGCAAACTCTGGCTTCCGAAGAAAACATCGTGGTAAGTTTAGATATTTTAAATTCAATACACATGATTTTGACGAAAAGAGGAATCGTATTATCCTATAAAATTCACCCATAGTTCTTTACGACTGCTTAATAACTGGAGTAGTGCTATTAAGACTTTACACTTCTGATACTTCTATTTGCGGATCTTGATTATGCCATATTTTAGAAGCCATTGGTGATTTGATCTGCATCTCAAGAAATAGCTTAAGATGCTTACTTGAATTATGTACTTGAAAAGTGACTTGTGAAAGAGTGTAACATAAGTAGAGCCGGCACACTAGTAGTTACCGATTTGCTTCAAATTATACACCTGCTCCAATGTTTAAGTTGTTAGAAACTAAGCATCTTCTAATTCAAGCAATTTGTTTAGATGCTTACTCGAATTTAACACAATGCAGCAAGTCATTGTGGGACTAGATACTGCAGAAATGATCAGTGAGTTGGAAGCACTAGGTCATTCTGATATTGATTTTGGTGTTGATGAGTTGGATGGTGAAGGTAGCGATTATGATGATGATGATGAGGAAGATGACGATGATAATGATGATGCTGAAGATGAAGACAGTGAGGTTTGAGTTCTCCCTTCAGTTATTTTTTCTTTTAGCATCAAGGTTGTAGCTCTGTAGTATGTAATCCTTATCACATTCATCTGCAGGATTGGGTTGCCATTCTTGATGACGAGGAGGATGAAGATGGGGAATCTGATGGATCATTGGGAGACTGGGCAAAATTGGAGACAATGCGATCTTCTCATCCTATGTATTTTGCCAAGAAATTAACAGAGGTGGTAATTCTTTCAATAAATTCGGTGGACATTGATGATAGAAATAAGTCAGAGAAACTTGAATTCTTGTTAGAAATAGTCCACTTTTATTGACAGAAACTAGGATATAACCTCTATATATTGTTGGGTCCTTCGAAATTCTAGTAATTAAAAGAAAGTTAATTGATTGATAAATTAATGATGTGCTATAAAAATAAATCAACGATTCAATAAAGTGTGAATATATCTAATTAACTAAGAACTCATTTTTATTTAATAACTTTGTCAATTAAATACGAACTAAACTATTAATGTTGGAAATTATTTTAAAAAATAATCATGAACAAACCTAATTAATAAACTGATCACTAACTTGAAATGAAAAAGCTAGAATTGAAAAAACAAGGCAAAAGAAGAGTAACTATTGTTGTATGTTGTAATGAGGATGGCCCAGAAAAGATTACTCTGGATTATCTGAAAATATGCTAATCCATGTCGCTTTAAGAATGATAACATGAACAGCTTGAATTGCCAAACTGACGTCAACAAAAGATCGTGCCAATATCATGGATAAGCCTACTGATGACGAAGATCAGAAGATGGGGATAATATTGTAATATTGGGGTTTGTGACGTGCAAGGAGATTGAAGCACCCGACAGCATAATAATTTTTTATGAATATAAAGTCTATGGATACAATCAGAAAAAAACAGATATGAAATTCATTTAAATATAATTTTAGGAATATAAAAAGTAGCAATATACTCATATTTTAAGATAATATGATAGTTTAATTTATTTATTTTTTGATTTTATTAAATTATTTATTTATGACATAAACAGTAGCATAGAGTTTTATATGGGTGTTTAGAAAAACTATTATCTTATTAATTTATTAAAATTAACAATTTGTCCCTTTAGCCCAAGTTGGGAGCAAGAAAGGCTATTATCTAGTAGAGGTGATTAACCAATTGAATAATAAATTATGGAGGTTACACTATACTTTCATGCTCATATTTTTTAAATTTATAAACTGTGCACCCTTTTTATGGCTATTTTTATTGCACAGGTTGTTTCAGATGATCCTTTAGATTTCATGGAACAGCCTTCTTCAGGCCTTGCTATTCAAGGTCTTCTGAGACCTGCATTCATCGAAGAACATTCTGTCATCCAAAAGAATGTAACAGATCCTGAATGTAGTGATACTGATTCAAGTAACATTGACAATGAACAACAGGAAGAAGGCATTGTGAAGATCAATGGCCACAGATGCGAAAAAGAACAAACACAAGATGATCCAAGTTGGGCAGAGGAATTGGAGAAGGAAGAAAACCTTGGAAGTGGATTTGCATTTTACAAACTAGAGATGATTAAAATTCAGTTAGTGTTAGCGCACGGACGTGAGGTAAATCTATGGTTTTCCTTGTGAATTTTAGCAGTATATGTTGTTTCTTGTTGTGCCAGAATTGTTTTTGTACTTGACAAAGTTTATTAGTTTTCAGGATTTAACACTAGAGAACTGCCAAATGTTACTCTCCTTTTCCCTGCCTTTTATATTTATTAACGTTGATCGTCATTTCAAGTATATCTTCATACACAGACCGACAAGGCAATTTCTGGATACAACATAGTAACAGGTCCTACATGGCCTGGAGACATAGACTTTGTTTTATGCTGTATATTACTAGACGAAAAAAATGTGATAGTTTGTCATGATAGCAACTTTTTACATTGATGAAATTAACGAAAACTTATGCTTGACATCCCTATTCTCTCCTCAAATGATTAATGTTACTGTAGTTTTAAGCAATGCAATTTTGTACTGATTACATATGGGAAATGGGGAGTATGATGGAGTTATCATGAGTGGAGTAGAAAAAGTTGTCAATGCATTATGTGTCTCATACTCTTGTTCAATCTGGTTGATTAACTGACGATGACACATTTGATTCTGTTTCTCCAGACTCTATTATCCACGGCATGTTATTTGGTATTGGGAAGGAAAATTGTGATTTAATTATTCGTGCAGAATTTTGTTGAAATAGAAGATTATAAAAGGGCTGGACCTGATGCTATAGCACATTCATCTGCAAAAATAATATCACGCCTCAAGGCTGGTGGAGAAAAGACCACGCAAGCTCTAAAATCTCTTTGTTGGAGATGTAAAGGGATTCAAGTTGAGGTAACACTCTGAACAACTGATCAAGCTTTCAAAGCATTAGTTATTGCGAGCCTGAGAAATATATCTGTTGAAACTTGATTTAAGCTTTACTGTTATCTAATATTGGAAAATGACTTTAGACATAAGGTTCTATTAAGCCCATATGTAGTAGAGATTTATGGCAAGAAGAAAGTGTAAGGAACTAAAACATCATCATCCCCCACCACATTTTTCATGCCCATGTACAAATCGTCCTAGCTATAAGTTGTTTCCCAGCCAGAAGCATAGAAATTTGTTAAAGTTCTAGTTGATTTATGATTTTTGTTTTCACTTGGCTGATTGATCTACTTGTATGATGGATTATCCACTCTAGCAGTGTATTGCCATTGAATTAGGGAGTAAAAGAACCATCTAATGAGTCATCAGAAAATCTTGATATGCAGTTGCTTGGTTTTTGTACTAACTTTTTACAACTTGAAACAATGACAGGAATGTGCTCTTGTAGGAGTAGACAGCCTTGGTTTCGACTTACGGGTTTGCTCGGGAACACAACTTCAAACACTGCGCTTTCCATTCAAAAAACGGGTGTGTACGCTTTTCTTTCCCTTACTTTTGGGTGTTCATAATTTCCTTGCTGGATGTTTCTTAACAACAAAACATCATCTCAATGTCATTCATTACACAGCAGTGTCGGCGAATATCACTTGATAGCTTTCGCCTTTCAGATATGGTTGCGTGTAGAAAGAGGGCGAAATTCTTGATATGATTTAAATATTTCACATTACTTTTTAAACACACTATAGGTAGATAAAATGAAGAATGGGATCTACAGTACAAATAAATAACTGAAACATAGAGTCTTATCTAAATGTCAAGTGGATGGGATAACAAGAAAGCTATGCTTACGTAGCATCTTTACTTTATGCTTTCATCTTGTTTAGCCACTTCAAATATCGGTTTTTGTTTATCATTATTCATTAATATTCTACGGTCACCCATCGCCTAGACGGTCCTAAGCATTTTAGAACACTAATAATTAATATTCATGACTATACTGTAGCGAAGGGTTGCGTAGTTATTGTCGTATCAAAAACAAATAATTGTACAACTCTATTCAAATATTTAAAAATGTATAACAATCCCAATGCAACCTTTTGATAGCTGTGGCACATAGGATCATAGAGATAATTGTCGTTCACCAGCAAGTCCTCCCAACAATTGCACCAAACTTCAACTAAAAGGAATCAAACATATGGCATGGACTATAATATCAATTGTTGAATCAAGCAATAATGGCTTTGCTTCAAATTGTAGATGATGTAACTCAGACTTCAAATTGTAGAATATTCCTATCAATGTACACACTAATAGACACATAGTGAGGATTGTTGTTACTCTCCAACATATGGTCATTGTGAACTTCCAAAATCTATGATGAGATTAATGGAAACACCGAGCACAAAGCTTGTTCTCTGTTTTGCTATCCATTGGTGGGGAGGGAGAAGACGTAGCTGTAGCATGCATCTTATAATAGAGACGGATTGGAGTTCATTACCATACATGTGACGCGTACTCTGTATCTATCGCCAAGAAATAAACAAGAAACATTACCAACCTGAAATGGTTCAAGCGAGTCTTAGACTTTAAGCATAATACAGCTCATTGTCTTCATTAACTGCTACCTTGTAAATTTCAATCTCTTTTGCTCTTTATGCCATTTTCTACTCTTTCAAATTGTTCAAGCTAAAAAGCTTGTTTCAGTTGCTCATATCTTCTTGTGAAAAATCATCCCACATTTTGCAACTTGTGAGATTTTGGCTTATGAACTCATATGCTCGATTGGATTCTTCATCTTCATCATTGGTAGAATAATTGAATTTCTTGTTGTACACTCGGTCGATCCTGATACAATTCTTGTTTCTCTCTTGAATCTCTAAGAGTATATGTGTGTGTGTGTGTTTTTGGTGTTGGCTAAGGCTTCATAAATTTGCCATCCTTCAAAGAGATTGGTGTACCTCTCAAATCCCCCTTATGTGCGCTTCACAGGCCTCATCGGAGTACAGTGCTGAAAGGCATCTGAACGACATGCTGTTTCCGAGAGCTCACAAAATTCAACCACGGAAAGAAGCTCAGCAGACGGAATCTTAGGTTCAAGTTAGATTCTGCCGATCTATATTTTTTTTAATGTTGTCCCATGTACTTATGTACTCATGTACGTAGTTGATAAAAATAGTACAAAGCTAGCTATGTAGGAAATCTTCCAGTTCCCGCTATTCTATTCCTTGTTGCAAGAAATTTTGACAATCCAAGTCTTGCGTTCGACGATTGTGTGGTATCTTATTTCCATCTTGTAATGTGTATTGAATAATTGTAAAAATTTATTTTGGGAGAAATGTTTATCATTTATCTATACGTTATTATGCTATATTATTATTAAACTTCAGACGTTATTTTACCAACGAATTTTGGTGTCATGGTTGTATTTTATTTGATACCAAATTATCTTTATTTTATTTAACATTTTTATTCAAGAAAAAAATTATTAGCGTAAATTTATCAACACACAAATCTATCTGAATTGTATATAAATATAGTTTTATTCAAATTAAAATGGTTATATCAATTTTTATTTAAAAATTACTATTGTTAAGATACGGCTATAACTTCTGACAAAAGCTGGCTTAAATAAGATGGCTGTTCAAGTTCATATATACAAATTTTAAGAAATTATTTAATCGAAGTGATAAATATAAAAACTAAAAAAACCAAAAGTTACATAAAACTTAATATAGTAAATGATAAATAAATAATCGATAATATATTTTTATTTGTATTCAATCTTTATCAAATTTAAAAAAATTTATACTTTGATTCACAAAAAAAATCTTTCTACACTCCCTAGACTCACATGTGTTTTTTCGAGTGAAATTCGATACAAAACATTGAAAATCTGATATTAAATATGATATTCGAGTATCAAATATTTCAGATATGACATTAATATATGATTTTTGAGTACCCAAACATGTATAAAAAATATTGATATTAACGACACATCTTTTCTCAGATGAAAGTCAGTATAAAACATTGAAATTATGGTACTGATATATTATATTCGAGTACCAAATATTTCAGATCTTATACTAATATATGATTTTTGAATATATAAACATGTATAACAAGTATTTGTATTAATGACTCGTCTTTTTTCCGATGAAAAAAATCGGTACAAAAGATGCAAAAAGTAATACTAATATATGATATTTCAGCATTAACTCTTTCATTTCTGATACTAATATATGATATTTGAGTACCAAACAAGCGTATCAAGCGTTGAGATTAATGTAGTTGTTTCGATTTTATACTCAAAATTTTATCTTATGTATAAGATATAAAACATTTAGTACTCAAATATGATATATTAATATTAGATTTTCAGTGTTTTGTACCGAATTTCATCCGAAAAACACGTATGGACTATAGAATGCAAAATTATTTTTGGTGTGAATCAGATATTACAAATTTATATTGGTATGATAGAAACTAAACATTGATTTATATTTGAATTTAAAGATTTAAAAACATTTCCGACTCAAAGTTATTTGGGGTTTTTTTTTAAGTATTATAAATTAATAAAATCATTGTAAAAATGTGACAAATCGTGAAGGTTTGTAAAACTAGTACAATCCGGTACTTACTGACCCGCATTCATATTTTTTATTTTTATTTTTAAAAAAAAGAAAAAGAAAGTAGGGGCACGGATTCTTAGAATCCGTGTCCAATCCGTGTGTCCGGATTTTAACTTTTTAATTTTTTTTAAAAAAATAAAAGGGAGATCGACGACTCTTTGTGCAAAACCGTCGCTATTGGCGATGGTTTAACCAAAAACCGTCGCTAAGTCAAATCCATGAAAGACTGTCACGGATTCTTAGAATCCGTGTCTACTCCGTGTGTTTTCTTCCTTTAAGTAGAAATGCGGGTATTCTTTCCATCATCGCCGAAAATAATTGTTCCTCATATTCATTCTCGCAACTTATTTCTTTCATCCGATTTATATGCGCAAAATCCATCTTTTCTACTTCGATCATATATTAATATTATTTGTTGATTTTATCGTCCATTTCATTTGAAGAGATACGGAGAGGTAATGTTTAATTTCGTTGATAATATTATAATTATATATTAAGAAGTAATTTTTTTGTGTAATTTTTTTTATAATACTTGTCATTTATTTCAGATATTAGCATCGTCCGTTGATATTATTATAAGTTCTGTATAATTACGTCTGTGAAGGTAATTTAATTAATTTTTTTAATATTTTGTTTGTTTTATTTATATTATATTAATGTAATTATAATTTTGTTCACTAACATTATATGATTAAGTATAATTTAGTTAAATAGTATATTTTTAATATTAATCGCGATATTAAAAAATAGTTTGAATATTAAAAAAATAATAAATATGATTTTTGAAAATATTTCAAGGTTAGTATTTTTAATATAAATAATTTAATTTATATAAGAATGCGTTAATATTAGTGTACTTAATACTAATGAAATTATAAAGTATTTTGTTACGTTTTTAAAGTATATTGAGAATAAGTTTTAAAATTTCACGTAATTTTAACCTCCGTAATTTATAATACAATTAATATTATAATTATACATATACTATACATAAAATTTCACGTAAATATAAAGTCCGTAATTTATATATATTCTAATTCCAATAAAACAATTAATATTATAATTATTGTAATTAAATTAAATATAGTTATTATTATTATTACTTAGACTACTAGGATTAAATTAAGTATAGTTTTTATTATTATATCACGTAAATATAATTATTGTAATTATTGTAATTGTTGTAGATATAATATTATATCACGTAAATTAAATATAAATATTGTAATTATTGTAATTATTGTAGATATTATATTATATCAAGTAAATATAATTATTGTAATTAAATTAAGTATAGTTATTACATATTGTAATTATTGTAGATATAATATTATATCACGTGAATTAAATATAATTATTGTACTTATTGTAGATAAAATATTATATCAAGTAAATATAATTATTGTAATTAAATTAAGTATATTAATTAAATTTTGTAATTATTGTAGATATAATATTATATCACGTAAATTAAATATAATTATTGTAATTATTGTAGATATAATATTATATCAAGTAAATATAATTATTGTAATTAAATTAAGTATATTAATTAAATTTTGTAATTATTCTAGATATAATATTATATCACGTAAATTAAATATAACTATTGTAATTATTGTAATTATTGTAGATATAATATTATATCAAGTAAATATAATTATTGTAATTAAATTAAGTATAGTTATTAAATATTATAATTATTGTAGTTATAATACTATATCACGTAAATTAAATATAACTATTGTAATTATTGTAATTAGTGTAGATATAATATTATATCATGTAAATATAATTATTATAATTAAATTAAGTATATTTATTATTATTCCAAAAATTCTAAATTATAGTATTACAATTCCAATAATACAATTAATATTATAACTATTGTTATTACTTAAAACTTAAAACTAGGTATAATGAACAGGCTTTTTTTTAAAATATTATAAATAAAAAAAACTAATTATAAAAATGTTGCAAAATTAAAAGGTTTACAAAACTAATGCAATCTGCATGCCACTGCACCAGAAATTTTAATTAAATTGATTAGACAATATAAATTTTAATAATAATGAAAAAAATTTGTAAGTGATTTTTGAACTTTTATTATGATCGTATACATTATGTCATGATTTTAATATATGTGTAAGAAATTCATAATTAAATTTTGTTATGATTGTATACATTATGTCATAGTTTTTGGTGAAGACATGGATAATGTGAGGGCTTTACTTTACGTAGGTGGCTACGTCATTATTGAAGATGGTAGGGTTGGATATAGTATCCCCGCGATCAAGCCCATTAAAATCCCTCGGTCTACTACATTTTCCCAACTGGTGAATTATATGCATCGGAAGCTGGAAATTGACCAATCAAAATTCTGAAAAATAGTTATTTATTGTGACATGTATTTATTAAGTATAGTAATAGTTATAAAATGTTAGTTATTTGTTATAAAATGTATACATTAGTAATAGTTATTTATTATAAAAAGTATAATATGTAATTACAATAAATTAATTAGTAATAGTTATTATAACATATATATTAGTACGTATACATATATTGTAATTAAATTAAGTATAGTTATTATTATATAATTAATATTATAATTATTTCAATAATACAATTATTATTATAAATATTAAGTGATGCGTTCATTATTATACAATTATACAATTAATATTATACAATTAATATTATAATTACTCCAATAATTCAATTATAATTATAAATATTACGTGATGCGTTCATTATTATACAATTTGTCACGTCCCGGGACGGGGGTTGGTTGACACCGGCGTTGCTCTCAAATTTACATTCGAAAACAACCAGCCTCAGAGTACAGAATTCAGAAACCAGTCTTTTATTCATAATACGAAATAAATCAATTGTCTGTTACAACTCGAATACTAATGTTTTACAGCGGAAATGTAAAACCAGACATAACAGTGTCTTAACAGATACAGCGGAATTAACATAAACATAAACTGAAAACAATAATCTTCTTCACCAGCCCCAGAACTGGATCTGCTCTTCTTCTTCTAATATTTCTTCCTCGTTCTTATCTGAGATGGGTTTGGTGGGTGAGTGATATGGTTGTCACTCAGTAAGCGGGGGCAGTAATCAAAATTCAGAGATCACAGGTTTTACAGAAACCATTTTTACAGAAACAGTAATACAATATGTTCTCAGAACATTTTTACAGAAACAGTAATACAATAATATACAAAAAATACTTATTTTCAGAACAGTAATCAAATTCAGAGATCACAGGTTTCAGAACAGAAATCAGAATTATTAAGCACTGAGCACGTTAGTGAATTTCATGGCTAAAATGATATCAGTCCCCTATCTGTTCTCTCCTCTAAGGTGTGAGGCCAGAATTAGAATCAGAATTCAGAAATGTTCAGAATATATATTCCTACCATTAGTTCACTAGGGAGTTTCAGTGCTTCAAAATCATATATCAGAAATCAAACATACAGAAACTGAACTTTAAAACAGAATTATCAAACGGATTTCAAGATGTTTATATATAAGCCCACTTACTGTAATTTGCTAAATATTTCGGTTGAAGTCTGGAAATCTGTTTGTTCTTGCTACTGGTTTCTACTGCTCCGAAAAAATGCACTCTTTTCGCTCTAATTTCAAGTGATTTCAAGATTTTGGTAACAACCATTTCAGAGATTGAGGGTGCTATTTATAGGCTAAAGTCTGACTGTTAGTCTTCCAATTAATGACCATAATCTGCCATTAACAACCTTTATTTCATGTTAAATGCTTCATTTACAAGTCCTGAGCAGAACCAGTAGCTATCTGCTGGAATCTCGCTACTGAACTCTTCTGCTGCTGGGTTCCGTCTGCTGGATTTTGTCTGCTGGATTTTGGTCTGCTGGAAAATACCATCTTCTGAAATATGAGTTGCTGCTGGGATTTTGCTAGCTGCTGCTACTGCTGGAATTTCAGGTTCTCACACAATTAATATTATAATTATGCCTATAATACAATTTATATTACAACTAATTCCAATAATACAATTAATATTATAATTTTTGTAATTAAATTAAGTATACTTATTATTATTATTACTTAAAACTACTATGATGCGTTCGTGTTCGGTAATTCAACAATTCTAAATTATAGTATTATAATTCAATAATACAATTAATATTAAAACTATTGTTATTACTTAACACTATTACAATTAACGAACAATAACAAATATAATAAACAAAAAATAATATTGTTACCTATTAATATTCTGAAAAAATGTCGAAGACTTACGCTAACGATTTTTGGTTAAACCGTCGCCAATAGCGACGGTTTTTGGTTAAACAGTCGCCAATAGCGACGGTTTTGCACAAACAGTCGCCGATCTCCCTTTTATTTTTTTTTAAAAAGTTAAAATCCGGACATACGGATTGGACACGGATTCTTAGAATCCGTGCCCCACTTTCTTTTTCTTTTTTTTTAAAAATAATAATAAAAAATATGAATCCGGGACAGTAAGTACCGGATTGTACTAGTTTTACAAACCTTCACGACTTGCCCCATTTTTAGAATGAGAATATTAATTTATAATATTTTAAAAATAAATCCAGTTATTTGACTAGTTTATCCACAAAATTAATGATTATAATGTACGTGGGAAACAAATTCCCCGCTTTAGGAAGTGTCAAATGTAGAAAATGCGGCACTTCTATATAAAGCAAGGGCCACGACGACGGTGTACCTAATATTATGATGCAATAGAATTTTATTCTATTTTAAAACTTAATTATTTTTATTAACTGACTCATGTTTGGACTAATGCTAAGTCGGCTATCCATTAATGGCTATTTTATTACTAAAAAATTGACACTTGGAACGTGGTATGTGACAACATATTTCTGTTTACTTTGTTCAACTATATCCAATATGACCTAAAAAGTTTTTGTTTTTACTTATTTAACGAATGCCACAAACGCTCTTTGAATTTTTATTTTTCTTAAAATACTCTAAATTTGTCCCTGTCACAAGAGTATATATCTTGTGAGACAGTTTCACGAATCTTTATCTGTGAGACGGGTCAACCCTAACGATATTCACAATAAAAAGTAATACTCTTAGCATAAAAGTAATACTTTTCATGGATGACCCAAATAAGAGATCTGTCTCACAAAATACGACTCGTGATACCGTCTCACACAAGTTTTTGCCTTGTCACAATGGTTCAAAATTTAAAAAGTGTGACAGAATTTATAAGCTATAAAAAGCAACTTATAAGTTATTTAAGAAACTTAAAGCTGTCATAATTTGTTTAGTAAAAAAAAAATTGCAAACAACTTATAAGCTGTCAAAATAAGCTGTTTTAAAAAGTTCGGATACTTCACATTTTTCCAAAAGATTTTATTTTAATATTTCAATTCTCCAAAATATCATTCTATATCTTCTTAAATCCCCCTTTATCCTCATTTCTTATATCTCTCCATTTATCACTTTGTCTTTTATTAAATTTAAAATAAGATCATGTTCTATCTTTTTATTAAGATATAAAAAACAAAAGTGCTAAGCTTTTATTGAGTAAATTATTAACTACAAGCTTTTTAATCAATATTTTATTTATATACTTTTACAATAATATTCGATATTATTTTTTTCAAAGAACATCAATTTTTGGTCATTTTGACAACTAATTTTTTTTTATAATAGTAAACACATTAACATCTTTAAATTGTTTAAAATAAGCTTATTGAAACAGTTTAACAACTTATAAACTCCCAAAACAACGTAAAAGATGCAAGAGCTGATAAGCTGTTTTAAATAAATTTAACCAAACACTATCTAAATAGTAAATTTTGTTTCTAAATTTACAAAAAGAAAACGTCATGTTTTTGGTAGAATTTTTCGACTTGTTCAATTTTTATTCTTTTCAACCGATTCCAAATTTTCAATCCGGTATCATATTTGGACAAGGTACATAGTGTGGCCATTATTAGTTGTATTTAATTTATTCCCCCTTTATCATATGATACTACCCAAATTATTCATCCAATAATTATAAAAGTGCTACATGTTTTTTCAAAACCTTTCACGTAAAAAATAATGTGGTCCTCTCGTAGCTATTAGATAAGCCGATTGGGGGTATTTCCCAAGGGCCGAATTAATCCTTTCACACAATTTTAATATACATATGTTTTTTGGTCGGAAAGTGGTGATTGACACTCAACAACTCCATTGGTCGTCCAATTTCTTTTGTAATTGGTCCATGAAATATAGTTATTTTGTTTGTTTTCTAACTCGTACCATTTGAATTGACAAATTAGTTGCTAGAAATGGAAGACGGACAAAATTTAGTGGTTTTGGGTCAGTTATGTCAGGTGCCTTGAGATATCTGTGAGTTAACATATATGTCAAGTTTAATAATTGTTTATGTTTGATGGAGCAGTTAGAAACATAAAGTTTGAGTTGTTGTATGCTCTAAAATATTCTAGATGTAACGTTGCCACCAACTATAACTTTTGGTAAAATTGGTCTTATAATTGGTATGAAAACCAAGATCACCAGTTCGATTTTTATTGATTGCTATGAGTGAAATTATTGAGACATAGATTATTTGAGTGCAATAATTAACTCTTTTTGATTGAGCAATCGAAACGAGGTGATCGAACTGTTGCACGATTTAAAATATTAGAGTTACATCGTTACGATCAACTATTACTTTGGATAAAACAATAAACGTTCTGTTTTACTATATATATAAATTAAAACTTGAAAATGAAAAATATTATTTTTCACAGGATCATATGAAGTGATCTAGAAATGCATAATGCTTAATTGATTGATGGAAAATTTTGTGGCTATATATATATCCATTTGAAACTCATCAACTTGAATTAAATTAAAGATTTTCACATGTCATCATTAGTTCTTTATCATAATTAATTTACTAAAGATTTTAACTAATGTTGGCTTTTCTTGTTACTGTCAAGCATCAATTTCTTTACTTTAGATAGTGTATGAAAAATAATTGATGCATATATTATATATATAATATACCATGATCAAATTGACATTTTTTTTATTGACCAATACCACTAATCTATGTATGCTTGCAAGATTTTTTTCCATAGTAGCTTTTAATTAATTTTTTCCAAGTTAAATCAATTGAAGTATAAAAAAATTTAGAGGTGATTTTTCAGAAGATTTTTTATAATGTAATATAGTTTGATTATTTTAGTGTGATATCATTTTGTAAATTATCAAGGGTTAGAGTATTTCTTATATATATTTTTTAAAGAGAACAATCAATTATTTTATTCATAGTTTCTTGTAATTTGTTATCTTGTGAATTATTATAAGGTGGATTAGTTATTATAGTAGAGGAATTTTGGAAATTTTAAAAATTGATAAACTATGATAAGTGATCTATCTATCAACTCCAAGTCTCAATATGTATAGTACAACATAGATATGCAAATCTATAGATTGAATCATCATTTGAAATATAAGATTTTGGACCCACTTTTCTTCTATTTATAAAAATCATTCCATTAGAACACAAACCTTGCATTTGTCCCTAACCAAAAAAGGCACTCCCAACCAACCTTAAAATTCCTTATAAACCCAAACATTTGAATATCTCCGAGTAACTTCTTGCATTGGCCAAGAGTCATTGAAAATATGGCAGCAAATGATGTCCCATGTTGTGAAACTATGTTTTGGGTATATTTGGTAATAAGTGTGTCCCTAGTTTCTTTCGCTGGCCTCATGTCCGGGTTAACTCTAGGACTCATGTCTCTTAGCCTTGTCGATCTTGAAGTCCTCATCAAGGCCGGTCAGCCGGAGGACAGAAAAAATGCCGGTGAGTCCTTGTTAAACATCAAGAATTGTAATTTTTTGCACTCTATATATATATTTAAATAACACACACGAGTTCTTGATAGGTTTTCTAACTCGTCAAAATTTGTTGAATCCATCCATGTGCACTGACTCTGCATTTGGTTTCATCATCCCTTTTGAAATTTTTGCAGAAAAGATTTATCCAATTGTGAAGAATCAGCACTTGCTACTTTGCACACTACTTATATCCAATTCCCTGGCAATGGAGGTAACAGAATTACATATAAAATCAATTTAGATTTTGAATTTATAAGTCTTTAAACTAACATATATTCTTTTTTTTTTCTTTTCTCGTGCAATATAATTAAAGGCCCTTCCAATTTTCCTCGATGCTCTTCTTCCTGCTTGGGGAGCCATATTGATTTCAGTTACCCTCATACTTGCATTCGGAGAGGTACATTATTATTTTATGTAATTAACACAATCCAGATACATTACAAAACTTATAATTTCAACCCCTTCATGCAAATCATAATGCATGCCTTAAATATTCAACAATATTTCTTATTCCGGCGAAAGAGTAACGATCATTCAACTAATATTTAATAATAATCACGCTTACACACATAGTATGTCTGTGTATACCTTAAATTTAACATAACATGTTTCCCAAATTATATAAAGTTAAGACAAAAACTTGTGTGAGACTGTCTCACGGGTCGTATTTTGTGAGACGGATCTCTTATTTGGGTCATCCATGAAAAAATATTATTTTTTACGCTAAGAGTATTACTTTTTATTGTGAATATTTGTATGGTTGACCCGTCTCACAGATAAAGATTCGTGAGACCGTCTCACAAAAAACCTACTCTAAATTTAAAGAGAACTTAATATAAGAATAATACATTAACATACATATATATATATATGTGTATATATATATATATGCATGTGTGTGTATCTGTCTTTTTGTTTGTTCTTGATTCAAATGAGCTGCACGAGAGAAAGAATCTAAACTAAATTTGAAATTTGGCTTTTACGGGTTGTAGATGACTAGATTTCAGGTAGGCTAAAAGCCTTCTTCTATTGCACAATATATGCCAAATTAATAATTAAGCTATGGTTGCCTTTTTTTAAAAAAAAAAAAATAAGATGGCAATTGTCTAGTGAGCAGTAGCCCACTATTGCTCCAATCATATCACGTCCTTGTATGAATATTATAATAATTTATAATTTTAATATTTTGTAGAATTTAGTCAAATATTAAATTAAATTAAATAAAGATGAATAAAAAATCAACATCTTATTCTTCGTATCAAATGATGAGTTAATAATTCCTTGTATCACGTATCATGTTTCGACACAGCCTAGGACGTTTTATGTTTGCACTGGTGTAATTTGAAGTTATCAGGGAAGTCAAAGTGCACACTTTTTATGCTACAGGTTTGTTAGCCTAGTTGGCACCAAACTCCCATCAATGGGAGATGTCTTGGGTTCAAGACTTTGGTAATAATAGTTGTGATATCAGATTAGTTTTTAAAGGTACTCAAAATTTAATGAATTGCACGATTCATTTTATATAGATTATTGATACAAATAATGTATTCATACATATCGCATACACCAGATGGGGTATTTTGTACTTGTGTCTGTTGTCACATCCATGCTCAAGTCGGTTTATTCATAGTCTCATTCTTCTTTTCGTGCAGATTATACCTCAATCCGTGTGCTCTCGATATGGTCTGAGTATTGGAGCAAGATTATCAGTACTAGTAAGATTGCTGGTGATAATATTTTTCCCTTTATCGTACCCCATTAGCAAGCTTCTGGATTTGTTGCTTGGGAAGAGACATTCTGCTTTACTGAGGCGTGCTGAGTTGAAAACCTTGGTTGACATGCATGGAAATGAGGTTTGTATTAATTGATTTTAATAATATGGGAAATATCATATTTACAGAACTTCCTCACGAGAACATTTGCGATAAAAAATTGAAGATAAAATAATGGAACACATGATTTCCATAGACACATATAGGCTCATACTTCGTTATTTACCAATCTACATACTGATGATTACAACTCAAATATTTTATACTACACAGCAGTCAAAAGATATGTTTCAATCATCGAACCAAACAATCAGTCACTCGGGGTGGTAGCAGAAACAACTTCTAACAACAAAACCCCATATGAACATGATTGGACTACTGATAATAAGCTTCGAGCACTGACTTGCTTCACTAATGGCGGCATAAGTGAATGTGGAGGATCTGTTGGAGCCATAGTTCCCCAACATGTTTAAATTATGTATGACCCCATAATTTCTATAGCCATTTTTGGATATAATGAATCTCTGATGTCAGGCTGGAAAGGGAGGAGAATTAACTCATGATGAAACAACCATCATTTCTGGAGCTTTGGACTTGACTGAGAAAACTGCTAGAGATGCAATGACACCTTTGTCTAGAGTTTTTTCACTTGATCTTAATGCTAAACTTGACAAGTATGCAGCAAGCTCTCTACCTTTTTCTCCATTCAAAGTATACATTCTTGTATTTCTACTAATATATCTGTCCTCAGTAATACTATTGATCTGGTCATAAGCAGAGGCCACAGTCGTATACCAGTATACTCGGTTTCTCCAACAAACATTGTTGGCCTCGTTCTGGTGAGCAAAACCAAGCAGTCTTAAGTAGAACCGACAAAAAAATATTATTACCTTAGAAAAAGTGCTTTTCTCCATGGGCACACGTTATTAGCATTTCACTTAAAAATATGGTGGGCAAGTTTTAATTTTCCTGACCACCGTGAAAGAAAATCTTGATTCGTTAGAACCTAAGTTGGTTTTTATATTGTTCTTGAAATGACAATAGGTCAAGAATTTGATCAAATGTCGGCCAGAAGACGTTTTCCACATCAAAAATCTTACCATAAGGAGAATACCTAGGTACATCATTCCAACAATTTATATTTATTCCCTTCATTAATATTTTACTTACTAAACCGACTTCAAGACTTTCACCATATTATGTCAAACTGTAACAAACTCTTTTTGTTTTTGGCGTGACAGATTCAATGAAAGTCTACCATTGTATGACATATTGAACCAGTTTCAGAAAGGGCAGAGCCATATGGGTGTTGTTGTAAAGAATGTCAGTCATCTCAAGGATGTAGCAGAAAGTATGCCCCCAAAATCTAACGAGTCGAAACCGAACATCAACTCCAACTTAGACATAATAATTAGCGTAGAAAACTTAAGTTCTTCCCCTAGTACAGATGAAGAAGTTCTTGGTATCATTACGATGGAAGATGTCCTGGAAGAACTACTACAGGTGAACTAAGTTCACACTAAATTAAATTTTCCAAGTAGATGCTTTATTTTTTCTCCTCAATAATATCTAAATCTCTATGTGCTTGTATGTTTCTTAAGGGACCAATATTGGACGAAACAGATGAATATGTTGATGTTCACAACAAGTAAGTTAGACTCAATCTTTAACCTCCTTCATCAAACGTACCAAGATTAATCTATACTATGTACCAAAGAAGAATCCTTTAGAGTAACCACTTTTAGTTTATTTGTCATGTCTCCTTTTGTTTCCTAAAATACTCCACCATCTCCATTTTTTATCTACTCAGGTTTTTTTCTTCATTTTTTAAAAGACTAATCCATTTACTATTGCTCTGAACCAATAAATTTTTTCTTCATACTACTATTTTAATCTCTTCATGTGTTTATTTAACTACCTAAAATACACATCACTTTAATAATGATATAGTTTGATGTTTAAAATATCAATATTTTATACACATCGTTACTCTTGTTTAATCAAAGAATTTACCTCTTTGTGTGTTCTACAGGATAAAGATTAATATATTAACTCCAGTTAAATTTGGACCCAAGTCTCCAGGAATGGAATCACCTTCTCACCTGAATTGGCGAAGCCCAACTGGATCTCCCTATTCTTCTAGCCATCAGACGCCACTCTCCTGTCATCAAACAGCTACCACACGTTCGCCACTCTCTCCATATATTCAATCACCTGTTACCAGACCAAGTCATTATCCATCATTAGGAAACTCAGTGACAAATTCTACAAATGGGATTGCTCGCCCTCGGTGCGGATCACCATCCACGTATCAGGTCAGATAACATAATATTTAGACAAAGTACACAATGTAAATCCAACTACGTAAGTATATTCTGTGATTTCCAACCTAATTCCTAAGTATTTAAAGTGAAAAATATATATGCATTCTTACCCGACTAACAGCAAATCTAGGTATGTTAACATTACATGGTTTCTTGATTTATATATGCCAAGGATGATAAAACTCCATTAAGAATAATTGATTCTCATCTGATGTTTAAATCAGGTTTTGAGGAAATCATACGAGAAGCTGAGAAATCCGGGCAGATGATAATTCCCAGATGTAATGCGTTTACACTGTTTACAGCAAGCTTTGCCAATTTTCGGGATTATTCCTGTGATGTTTTGAAGCCGAAAATTTAAAAGAGAAAATCTTGGTTGTAAATTAGTGATGCTATTTAACTTAAGCAAAACATTCTATTGCCACCATTCTGTATCAACACTACTTGCTGAGTTTTGACTTTGTAGACAAGACGAACCACCACAGTGCTAAACTAACAAGTAAGATATACAGCACTTATGACACAGATAGATTCATAGAAAACTTTTAATACACTTAAAATTTGAAAATCTGGTAAAATGCTGCTAGATGATCCCTCTGTGCAATATCCTCGAGATTGGATCTTTGCAAAAATAGATAGACGGTAAACATCACCCAGAGGCATGGAATTTGGTTTCCCAAAAGTTGAAGGTGTCTGGTTTGACTCGGTTTGCAAATGTAATTTATCTTCTTTTACCATATAAAGAATTGTGTGGGCCAAAAATATCTTTTAGCGAAATTTCAATAAACTCATAAATGGGCAATTCTTTTAGCATAAAACAGAACCATTCATCTATCTGGATAAGATTTCAACCTATCATAAATGACAACTACTGCACAGACACATTTCTCTCAAAAAACATTAACATATAACAAGCTGGAGAAAAAGCTATGAAAACTGTGACCATTCTTGAACAAATCACACTTTCACTCACAACAGACCCGTTTCCATGGACACAAAGCAAACCAAGTCTCCACAATGACCGTCGTGGGTTGCCATTCCAACAACCAAGAACAAGGAGAGGATGCACGGCGGGGCAAAGGGGTTCAGCGGACCGTCAACCCCAGACACAAGACAGCCCAAGAATAAAGAAAGCCTTGCAAGAGAAGGTAACACGACTAGAAACAATGAAAGCAGCAGAGATTACGAAGAAAATGATGATAAAATACCTGAAATTGTGTGGAAGAGAGTGATTTAGAGAATCTTGGCGTACTACGGGAAAATTCAGGGAAAAGGGAGTTACAAAGTATTTTAAAAAAGATTCATAAGTTAATTTATTCAAATGTCCACGTGTTTTAAGTGTAAATACATTATTAAATTTGATTACATATAATCTAATAATATTAACGTTTATTTCGATTTATTGTTTATTTTCGTTCGTCGATCGACTGGTTGAGGAAGAAAATTTCGACCACGTTTTGGTCGAAACGATCAAAAAACAGTAGTCTACCATGCGGTCAACCAAACGATGGTCCACCAGCTTTGGTCGACCAATTCAAAGAATTGGTCGACCAAAGCATTGGTCTTTTGGTCGACCAATTCTTTGAAGAATTGGTCGATCAAGAGCTTGGTCAAAGACCAAAGTTGGTCGATCAATTTGGTCGATCGTTGATAGGTCGATCGTTGTTGATTGTTGGACATTGTATTGATTTTTATAATTATTGGACATTGTATTATGTTTGATAATCATTCGACATTGTATTGATATTTTAATTATTGGACATTGTATTGATCTTTTTTATTTCGATTTAAGTATTGATGGTGGAATTTTGTTGTTGGTCAGTTTTTGGGTCGACCCTGTTGATTTCTGGGTCGACCTTGTTGATCCATGTTGATATTGGGTCGACCCATGTTGATTTTGGGTTGATCAAGGTTGCTTTTGGGTTGACCTTTTTTCTAACACATGAATCCATAATTAAAAGAAAAATATGACCGACAATTACTTAATTTTGACGGATAATTACACAATTTTGACCAATATTGCATGTTTTTAACATATGAATCACACAATTTCACAATCATGTTCTATAATGTTACATATTATGACATATGAGTCATAATTTCACAAGTATGTTACATATATTTTGACATATGAGCCACAATTTCACAATTATGTTATATATTTTACCATATGAATCACAATTTCACGACTATGTTACATGTTTTAACATATGAATCAGTGTTTTACCATATGAATCAGAATTTCACGACTATGTTACATGTTTTAACATATGAATCAGAATTTCACAACTATGTTACATGTTATAACATATGAATCATAATTTCACAAATTTCACAATTATGTTATATGTTTTAACATATGAATCACAATTTCACAACTATGTTCCATGTTTTAACATATGAATCACAATTTCACAAATTTCACAATTATGTTATATGTTTTAACATATGAATCACAATTTCATAACTTTGTTGCATGTTTTAACATATGAATCACAATTTCACAAGTATGTTACATGTTTTAACATACGAATCACAATTTCACAATTATGTTACATGTTTGAATATATAAATCACAATTACATAATCATAAGTATAGTATGTTATATAATATAATATGTTTTAACTTATTATGTTACATGTTTTGACATATAAATCTCAATTTCACAACTATGTTACTATTTTAACATATGAATCACAATTTCAATTGAATTACATGTTTTAACATAAAAATCACAATTATATGTTATCACAATTTCAATTGAATTACATGTTTTGACATAAAAATCACAATTACATGTTTTAACATATGGATCATAATTTCACAACTATATTGCATATTTTAACATATGAATCACAATTTCATTACATAATATTACATGATTTAACATATGAAACACATATTTAACTTGGGTCGCCAAAGTAGCATTTATGTACCAGCTTGGGTCGACCCAAAGTTCCAGCCTTTTGAGTATACCCAAAATTTCAATCTTTTGGGTCGATCCAAAATTTTGTTGGTCGACTAAGAAGAAATTTTTCTTGGTGGACTAACATTTTGGTCCTTTGGTCTACCAAGAAGAAGACCATCATTTGGATCTACCAAGAAGAAATTTTCTTCTTGGTCGACCAACGCCAATTTCTTATTGGTCGACCAAGGTGTTGGTCTTTTGGTCTACCAAGAAGAAATTTTTTCTTGGTCGACCAAGAAAAGTCTTCTTGGTCGACCAATTTAATTTTGGTCGACCAATTTTTCTGGGTGGAAGGATAGATAGCTCGTAAATTTTAATTGGGAAATATGTGTGTCGACCGAGAAGAAAGAGAAGAAGACAATTAATTGATTAAGTTAAAATTTTAATTACGGCTAATATAATAATCAGGAGTCAACTCCTTGTTTCTTAAAAAAAAAGTCAGAGTCCTCGTTTTTTAAATAACTTCTTTCTCACTCCTACTTTTTTAATTGTCCACGTACGTAATGGTGTGATCCGCCGATTTGGTTGCCATATTGACGAATTTGATTACTTTTGGAGCCTCGACACTTGGATAGCTTTTGGCAGTCTCTCAATCATGAACATATTTATCATTTAATTTAAATAAATATTTTTATAATTATAAGTATTGTGACAAAAAATAACACGTGAGACGGTCTCATATATTTTTTTTTGTGTATATGAATCCGACCTATTTCCCAAAAATAATTTGTGGGAAGGTCTCACGTCATTTTGTTTGTTTACGTTTTAGATGAGCCTTTAGAGATGATGATTTTTCTTTTTTCTTTTTTCTTTTACTCGTTAGAAGTAAAAGTGATTGGGTTATTTTTTCCATTTGATTAGTATTTGAGCATGGCATCAAAGTATGGCGTGACACTCACGAGAAAGTAAGTCTCTTGTGAGACGGTTTCACGAATCTTTATCTGTGAGACGGGTCAAACCTATCGATATTCACAATAAAAAATTAATTCTCTTAGCAGAAAAAATAATATTTTTTCATGGATAAATAAGAGATTTGTCTAACAAAATACGAACCGTAAGACCGTCTTACACAAGTTTTTGCCCTCACGAAATTAGACACAATAATGGTTACGCTTGATCAAAATCGAAATTGTAAACTTGAAATTGAATTTGGGAACTAATTAGAGTTGAATTTCAATTGGAGTTGCATGGAGACATAATTGTAACTAATAAATATCAGACAAAAATTTGTGTGATACGATTTCACGGGTCGTATTTTATGAGACAGATCTCTAATTTGGGTCATCCATGAAAAAATATTATTTTTTTTGCTAAGAATATTTCTTTTTATTGTGAATATCGGTAGGGTTGACCCGTCTCACGGATCGTTTCACAAGAGACCTACTCTAACTATTATGGATTGGCATGTAATGCACGTGTATATAGGGGTGGGTACGGTACGGTATACCGTACCAAAAATATCGGTATAAATTTTTCCATACCGATACCGATACCGAAAATTCGGTATACCGCACATTCGGTATGGAAAAATTTCATACCGGTACCGTACCGACACCGAAAATTTTGTCGGTATACCGAACTTAAATTTAAAAAAATAATAATAATAAAAAATTATTTTCGGTATTTCGGTATATACCGAAATACCGAAAAAAAATATTTCATACCGATATCGATACCAAAAATTTCGGTACGGTATGATACCGTACCGAAATGTTCGGTATACCGATTTTTTCGGTAAGTTCGGTATTTTTTTCGGTACGGTTTTTCGGTATTTCGGTATTTCGGTATTTTTTCCCACCCCTACGTGTATATTTAAAACTTTATGGTATTAAGCTATGACTATTTAAACCAAATGCACATTCATGTTTAAAAAAAAATCGCATCACTGTCTATATTTTTATGTTATATTTTATATTATTAAACATGAACCCCTTGTGTAAACTTAATTTTGATATAATGATCTCTCTTTTTATTTGATATCAAATATACCTTTAATTTTATGTAATTTTAGATATTGTAAAAACAACTCTATCATTGTAAATATATCATGATATAAAAATATCTCAATCTTATCCAAATCTTATCAAGTTTCATCTCTCATTCAAATATTATTATATCTCATCATAAATTTTCAAATATTCTTATAAAAAAACGTAATCAACAAAGTTTAAAATTTAACTTAATCTCTAAATTTTTTTACACAAAAATTAATTCAACACATTTTTTATTAAGAATTATTCTTAATAATGAATTACATGTATTTGTATATTCAAATAAATTTTTTTTTTTTGAAGAAATATCGAAATAATTATTTGAGTGTTCTATAATTATCTCTACAAAGATTATTAAACTTTGTATAACGTCATAATATTTAAATTATCAGAATTGATTTTTTTATTTAAAAAAAGGAAAAAGAAGAAAAATCCATGATTCGCTGGTGATGCTTATCAAAAATTGGAAATGCAGAGATCAATATCTTGATCAAGAACAATACATATATATATTAATCCCTCTTCCAATCTAAACAAACAACACCAAAAACTTTTAAAAAAATCATAATGGCGTTCGATGCATCCTCCATTGGCCACCAGCTTTCAGAACCAATATCAGTCTTGGGAATGAAATTATGGGTTGTTATCGTAATCGGCGTTCTAGCAATCCTGCTTTTAATCCTCACCTTCGTTCTTGTATTCCAGAAACGCAGGGAAAACAGCACGAAAGCTTCAAGCCAGAGATTGCCGATCAATCCAAGTTTCATGGATAAAAGGCTGTTGTCCGTGAAGAGATGGGATGTTGAGGCGAACATGGAGGAACCAGAAAAACAAGTGATGTATTATGATGATCATCAATGGCCTGGGATTAATGGGAAAAGTATAGCTGGTACTAGTGATGTGGAGGACTTGAAACATGTGGTGTTGGATACCGGATCCGTGAACCGTTGGACTTTGAGTGAGATTGAAGAAGCTACTGGTGGACTGGTCGACGAGAATGTGATCGGGAGTGGCGATCATGGGATCGTTTTTCGCGGTTTATCCATCGATAATATTCAAGTTGTTGTTAAAAGACTATATAATAGCAGGTATGGTTAAGAACAGCCGAAAAAGAAGATAACAGCTGACACAAGCAAAAAAAATTACAATTTCACGCGTGATATTTTTTTTAAAAAAAAATTTCAAGTTTTTATGCATGGAATTGATTGGTTAACCCTTCGAGTATCCAGTGATTTGTTGGCTAATAAATTGACAGGAGTAGAGTGAACGGATTTGTTAGAGAGGCGGAGGCAATGCTATTGATTAAGCACAAGAATTTGGCGAGGTTGATGGGATATTGTGCAGAAGGAACATATCGGTACGCATCCTTCCCTTTTTCACGAGTTTTTGATATCAAAAACTCAGAATACAACTTAGTGTATCCTGATGCGATTTCTATATATCTTCTAAAAAAATTGTTTAACTTTCAATGAAATTATATGATTTCGCTGGAAAAAAAACAGATTCATGTCAAGTAAGTGCCCATCCATGGATCATACGACCAAGTCTAGCTAGCTTGTAATGTGGGTTATGTATGATTAATTTCATGTCCCGACTGTAACTAAAATTTTGAATCTTTATTGCATATAATCACGTAATTTATTTGTTAATGATTAATATTGTTCGTTCAGGTTACTTGTGTGCGAGTATGTAGACAATGGGAATCTTGACCAGTGGCTTCACAGATCGATAGGCCAAGTGAGCCCTCTAAGTTGGAATATCCGAGTGAGGATTATCATAGGAATCGCAAAAGGGTTTGTGAATCTTTACCGAATATAAAGTTCTTTAATTTGTTATTGCATTTTTTTATCTCCTTGATCTACTAGGCGAGTCAAGAGTGGCCGGACGAGATCGACGTCGCCAAACCCTAAGTTTTTAGTTTTGTATCATCATCTTAATTGAAATTTTTAGTTTCGACATACTATTCATATCTGTTATATGATTTTCATTTTCCTCTGGTAAATGATTTGTAGTTCTGTTTTGAAAACTATAAAAATTTGTGTGTTATAGTATGTATATGTGTATGCATGTGTGGTTAACTATATGTGTGGTATAAAAATTGCAAGATATGTTTGATTTCTGCACAGTTTGGCTTACCTTCACGAAGACATAGAGCCAGCGGTAATTCATCAAAGTTTGAAATCAACCAATATATTGGTTGATAAACAATGGAATCCCAAGATTTCTGATTATGGGATCACCAAGCTTTTAGGACCCGAGTGGAATCATGTCACGACTTCTCCCATGGGAATGACTGGGTAAATATACTTTTTCTACCCTTTGAGTTTCAAGAATCTTTTATGCATTAAAATTCTCAGTATTTAATATTTAAAAAATGAATTTTAAATGACACATATCTTGGGTATTTAAAATTGAAATTTTTGCATTCAGTTTCACTGTATTTAATATTTGACATATCTCTCTCTCATCAAGTACAAAAATGATAACATACAAGTGAGTTAAGTATCAAATACATTAAATACAAAAAAGATATGAGTTCAAAAAACCCCATTTGAAATCTACGACATTTTTTTATTGAAATTGCTTAAGTTGAAAAAAATGATCTAAGAAGTCCAAAAATTCGAAATTCATCGATCCAAGCACAATAACAAATATTAAGTATTATGTTGGTTATGTAGGTATTTTGCACCGGAGCTAACGAACACATGGTTAGTGAGCACGAAGAGCGATGTTTACAGCTTTGGAGTTCTTGTAATGGAGATTGTATCCGGGAAGACTTCGACGTATTCGACTTTAGGGGATATAGAGGTTAACATCATCCTGATTTTATAAGGGAAAATCAAATTTCTTGAATTTAACAACTTGAGTTCTCGCAGGAATATTTGGTGGATTGGGTAAAATCCATGGTGTCAGACCAAAAATACAATCTCGTACTCGATCCTATGTTGCCTGAACCCCCACCAATGAAAGAGCTCAAACGAATTCTTCTCATTGCTCTTCGATGCGTGGATTTTGAAGTCGAAAATAGGCCTAAAATGGGAGAGATTATCCATATGTTAGAGCCTCGTGACTTGTTGCTCAGTGATGTAAGTATGCTTCATTCATCGGATGTAACGAGTTGTGACATGCGATGCATGTGATTAATAAAAATGAAACATATATTTTTAATTTTAAAATTAAAGTATTCAATTTTTAAAATTTGAAATGATTTCTAAAATATGAAATTGAGTTGTTAAATGACAATTTTGGAATTATTAAAATGTTTCATTAATATATCAAAAGTTGGTTAGTATGTGGTTTTTAATATCGGGGTTTAACATTAATTAATAATATATATTTTTATAAAACTCTCGCATATTAATTTTAGTATGATATATCCTTAATTTGGAACTAAGGACCTCTAATTATGTCAACAAAATTTTAAGTATCATATTTGAAATTTCGAAAAATGTAATATTTAATTTATCGCCTACATATGATAAGGGTGTAAATTTGGTGGTAACACGAAACATTTAGATCAGTATCATATGTGTTTCTTGCAGGAACGTGTGGTAAGAAGACAGACTTCTAGGCGTATCTCCTCCAAAGAAGATCAATTTTGAAATTATGGCAGATTTTTAAATTTCGTTTTATAAAATACATGTAAATTTAAATATTAAAATATATCTTAAATTGAAATTTTCCAAAACTCTCAATCCCCTTTTCTTTGATCATGTGTTTTCAGTTTTAGCGTCAATTAAATATTTATATAGCTTGACCTTTTTAGGAAAATATATTTATATACCTTTGGTTTATTTAGTTTTTATAGTTATATCTAAGTGCACTAAATTAATTGTTTAGATTATTTTCGAACCATGACTTCGAAATTTTTAAATAATTCTATTTTCAGATTTTTTTTAGGCCATTAGAACTATATTCAAACTCATTTGGCAAATCTATATATTATTTATAATATTAAACACATTAACATCTGTAAGTTGTTTAAAATAATAAAACACTGTAACAACTTATTTTGAAATTAAGATAGCACAACTTATAAACTCCTAAAACCATTTATAAGATATAATAGATTATAAGATGTGTTAAATAAGTTTAACCAAACACTATCTGAATAGTAAATTTTGTTTCTAAATTTACAAAAAGAAAACGTCATGTTTTGGTAGAATTTTTCTGACATGTTCATTTTTATTCTTTTCAACCGATTCCAAATTTTCAATCCGGTATCATATTTGGACATGGTACATAGTGTGGCCATTATTAGTTGTATTTTATTTATTCCCCCTTTATCATACGATACTACCCAAATTATTCATCCAACAATTATAAAAGTGCTACATGTTTTTTTTAACCTCTCACATAAAAAATAATGTGGTCCACTTGTAGCTATTAGACAAGCCATCGGGGGTGTTTCCCAAGGGCCGAATTAATCCTCACACAATTTTAATATACACATGTTTTTTGGTCGGAAATTTATCATACGGACTAACGCAATACATATGTAGGCACGACATGCAAGTGATGGTGAGTGGAGGAAGTGGAATCACCCCTTTTATTTCCATCGTTTGAGAACTCATTTTCCTTTTCAGCTCATCGGAAATAAACATTCCAAGAATTCTCCTTTTATCAGCTTTCAAGAAATCAGAAGATCTTGCAGTGCTAGAGCTTCTCCTTCCAGATTCCGGGACTTTTTGCAATATTGTCACCTTAAAGTTACAAATTCAAGCAAACGTGACGAGAGAGAAAAGGCCCACAATGGACAACCATAAGCAACCTCAAACCATCTCTTTCAGGACAAATGCTCTTGACAGACCAGTTTCTTCCATTTTAGGCTCGAACAGTTGGATTTGGCTTGGAGCTATAATTTCATCCTCATTTCTCATTTTTCTCATTCTGACCGGTCTTCTGACTCGTTACTACATCTACCCAATTGACCATAACACCGATCAGATATATTCATACACAGCAAGATCAATGCTCAATATGTTGTTCTTGTGTGTGTCTCTTGTGATTGCTGCAACTTTAGTGTTTCTTTGGAATAAGAAACAGAACGCTATATGTGTACGTGGGGCAGATTCAAAGTGCTGACTCCCCAACATCAGTAACATCTCCAGCACCAGAATCTAGGCCTTACAACGTCGACAGAGAATTAGAAAGCCTTCCACACGAACAACCTTTGGAGAAATTCACAACAATACATTTAGGCCAAAGACCTGAATTTAAAAATAAGAGCCTGCTTTTTCCCAGAAATAATTACGAAACTAGTTAACAAAGTAAAAAACAGGAAGCAAGAGTGCGATTTGTCTGGAAAAAAATCTCCAAATATAAGTTTTTTCTGCTTCACAAATTAAATCACCCTTCCATGCATGAAATTTCATGTGTCTACCTCTGAATATGCAATGTTAATTTAACTAAATGTATGCAATTTTTCTGAGGCAGAAATACTGTTGGAGTTTGATGAATTCGACGTCGGAGTTCTGGTTAGTGGTCCAAAGAAGATGAGGCAAGATGCAGCTGCAATCTGTTCATCTAGTTCAGCCAAAGAACCTGTTATGAATCTTTTAGCTTCAACTGGTCAAAGTGAAGCTGCGTGAAAATCTCACCTTAGCAGTAGTATCATGAAATCTTATCAGGTTATTATGTATTTCTTTGAAATCTTATCAGGTTATTATGTATTTCTTTGAATATATTCGTGTAGTAAAATTTTATCAAGTTCTAAACTTCATTTCATACGACGATTCGACATCATTTCAACATCCAAAACTATCACAAGGAAGAAAACGTCCACAAGTATTCATGCAATGGCTGCACCAAATAGCCGTTCTTAAAATTGGTTATCGAACAGAAATTGGAATCACATTAGCGACAACTGAGTTAGCAGAAAACAATCAGCTTCTGCTGTCTCAATACACATCGGTCATACAAATTGTAAAGCCAATCTGCAATGTGGTCACAATTAATTGACCAAAAACCTAACCAGTCCTCTCATCAGATAATGTTGGCACACAAGCCACAGTTCAAATTACCATCAAGGATGCATCAGCCTTAGGTGTCTCGATTACCATGAGATCAGAAAAATTTTCCTCCCCCCACTTCATGTATGGCAGCTTTGGTGACTCTGGTGATCGACAAGCAGGTGAAAAGTTGCCAGAAATCCCTGTATTACAGAATTTTCAGAATTTCGTCGTCGCCATAGGGCTGCTCGGTCATCTCTTCCATGATCAAATCCTTAACCAGTTCCTCGGGCTGAATTATAATTGAATAATAATATCTAAAATTTCAAAGTCAAAACATTGTAAATGAATAACAGAATGAGACGGAACCGACCTCCTTTAGTGATGACTTTACCATAGCAGACGGCTTCACAGGAAAATCTGAGAATACCAAGAAATGAGGATTCAGTTACTGGGCATAGTACAAATATGAAAAATAAATATTGATTCTTGAAGTTGATTGGCAATACCATTATCAAGTCCAACTGACTTCATAAAAAAGTCCAAGCCCATTATTTTTGTTTGTGCTTTGATGCATTCTCGATGATTGTGCAGAAATCTCTCTTCTTCTATAGAGATGGGCACTTTTTCCTCTGCAACAGCGCTTAACTTCCCACCTGTCTTTGGCACATATTGTAAAGGTCTCTTAACTGAGTTTGTAATGTCGCCAAGTGCTTTCCTGCCACAATCTTTTCCTTTCTCGGTTGCCTTTCCCCGTTTTTCGGTGGTAGCAGTAGACGAAGCACATAGATCTTTCCCATTGGAAACGGCATTTATAAAATTGTCTGTCCTGTTTGACTGAAATACAGATGGTTTTCTTGAATTTGATATGTCATTCAGAGCTTTCCGACCACCGATCCTTCCTTTCTTATCTGCCTTGGTTACATCAGTCTTTCCACCTAGAGTCTCCAAGAGAAAATCAATGCATTTTTTCTCCGCGCCGATCAACAGTGTATTATGATAACAATTTATGCAGGGATATGAGTAACTTTACCATTGTGGAGAATATTTATATTTTGATCTTGCATCAGGAAATGAGCAGGGGTTGCCATAGGTTTTTGTTACCGCGATCTGAAAATTCTCAGAGCAGGCAGACTAATATACTGTCATGCAACAATCAAGCTATGAGAATGGTTCTGCACAGAAAACACCAGTAACATTGTCTGAGGAATTTATTACATAGATTCTATTTCTACTTCCATGGGAGAGATAAATGAATGTGAATGTTTTTAAATATGTGACGGTACGATTGAGAACTAAAATACATTTCCACACTTAACCCTATCTATCAAAAGCATAGTAAAAACGTTGATTCACAGTTTAATAACTTATGAAGGCAGCCAACACAATCAGAAAAGAGAATTTAAAGAAGCTTTTTTTTTATCGAAGATTCTGTAAACTCCTCACCAGGGCAGTACAGTTTGTCAATAATTGAGAAATTTACATCATAAGCTATTTGAATTTTGATGATGCCATCCGCTTGAATACTGTATTGCATTAACTTCATCAAAATTCATATAAGTTATATACGTCGAATGGAAAGCAAAAGTTGTTAAATGGGAACAACCCACAAATTTGCTGCAATAATTCCTCTTCCCCTCTATAATTAGCAATAACTATTGCGTATCTTTTTTATATCTATAGTTCATCTGTGTACAATACTGTGATTGCTTAAATTAAATACAATATATACTTACTGTATTGTTAAGTTATCTTGAACTTATTAACTGCTGTATTCATGATATACGGAAAACACATGAAATGTATGACCCATTTCGTTACTCCAATATCAATAATTCATAAAAAGCAACATCCTCCAAATTCTTTTTGCCCTTTGAAGAAGTGCCATTACCTCCCATGTATGATCAAGATCACTTTGAAAACACTCATATTAAAAAAAAAAAACAACAATAATGAGACCCAAGCACACAGGACTCTTAAATAGCTTATGCACAGAACATGAAACCAGAAAAACACAACCCAACAAAAACCCTAAAATTTAGGGGCACAATAATCAATGAACCAACAAATTAAAAAACATGGGTTCAGATTATTGATTATCAACTGCTCCAAAAGTTATCCCAATGTACTGAATCAAACTTCCATTATTGGCAATAATTCTTCCAAATGAAAAGTTGAAGAAGAAACGAACACTCAAATTGGAAGGCTTAACATAATTCGAATGCTAAGGATAAACAAACGATAATAATAATAAATTCAGCATCAATTTAAAATATAAATATTAACTGGATAAATGTTCGCGTTCCACAGAAAACTCACGGTAAATTCTCGGATTTTCAGAAATTCCTTTCGCGTTCCACAGAATTTTCCAATTGATTCGACAAATTTCTCACTTTTTCAGAGGATTAGACTAAATGTAATTTCTTCACTCCTTTCTTCTCAATTTTCAACGGCTTGAATGAATTCTGGCACTCTGGCCTTCTACGAATATATTAAAGGGCCACAGAAAAACGGTCATATTTCCTGAGGGCCGAAATTACAGATAGACCGTTCTCACCCAATAATTACAAAACTGGGTTTATCTTTTTTTCTTGATCAATTTGATTATATTTTAATGATGATAAAATATAAATCATAATTAAATTTTAAAACAACTTATCCTATGATTTTATAATATTATATTACATGTAATGCCTTAATTAGTTTATAAACTTTTAATTTTCAAGCGGAAAATTCATTTTTTCCATCTTGTACCAATGTTAAAAGGTGACATGTTTAATTTTTTTGTAAATAAATTAAATATATTTTGCCACACCCAACTCATTTTTTGCTCAATTAACCCTTGACAACATTTTATGTTTTGTATTATAATTTATTACAGTACTTATTCAATTTGGTTAAAATCGCATTTCACCGTAACATTATAAAAGCAACCTTATCGAGCACCTAATTAGAGATTTTAATTTGAATAGAATTTATATATAATTTATAGATTGTAAATCACATATAAATTTATGAATAGAGTTTTTGTGAAATGATTTCATAAGTTTTTTGTGAAATGATCTCATAAATTTATATTCGTAAGACGGATCAACATAATTCACATATATCATGAAAAATAAAACTTTTGATATATTTTTCATGAATTGAGTTAAGTAGAAGATTTGTCTTACGAATCTTTATCAGTGAGACGGGCCAACCCTACTGATATTCACAATAAAAAGTAATACTATTAGCATAAAAAATAATACTTTTTCATTGATGACTCAGATAAGATATCTGTCTCACAAAATATGACCCGTGAGACCGTTTCATACAATTTTTTGCTTTTATACAATGTTTACTCTTTATAAGATGAGGTTTAATTCCTTCAAGTACTTTATGTTGAAATATATTTCCTATTTTACAAAAATAGGAAATTTAGGTAAATGCTTTAGAAACATATACACGTTTATTTGAAAGAGATTAGCTAGGGTTCTTGAGCTCTTTCAACAGCAATCATCTCAATCCCATGATATCATGTTCATTTAAATTTAGATTTGTTCGTTGTTATGAACTGCTTACGTATGGAAACAACGAGATATTAAGTTTGAAATCTGTCTTTCATGATCGAGAAGTAAAAATATTATTCTTCTATTTGTACCAAATTTTAATTATTACGTATTACTATTGTGATAATTTTCTTCTATATTACAAAGTTCACGGATACATGATAGTACAAAATGTCATATAATAGAAATGATTAAACCAATTCTAAAGAAAGTACGTATCTTATAAAACTTATTGACATTGTTTTGGAATACATATAGTAAATATTAATAAAATAACTTTTCTGATTTATACATAATTTACTTATGATCACATGTTTCATTTTTCTTTCGGAATAATAGGTTGTGTATATTATGAAGATATTTTGTAGATAAAATCACAATTCATTTGGATAAAGATATTGATGAAACAATTATGAGTAGGTCTCTTGTGAGACGGTCTCACGAATCTTTATCTGTGAGACAGGTCAACCCTACCGATATTCACGATAAAAAATAATATTCTTAGCATAAAAAGTAATACTTTTTCATGGATGACCTAAATAAGATATCCGTCTCACGAAATATGACACGTAAGACAATCTCACCCAAGTTTTGGCCAATGGTTATTGTTATCATTCAAATATGTCAAACATGTGTCACAAAATTGTTTGTAAATGTTGATTTAAACGAAATTACTGAATTTTTTAAAAAGTATTTCTCATTAATTTTATAGAATGTGATTTAAAAATATTTTTTTATCACATGTTAAAAAATAATAATATATAACTTCTCGAAAATTAAAGAATTAATTATGTATTAAGGTTTGTGGTCGACATCAATACACTAAACATGATAAACATCATGTCATTGTCTTAGGCTAACACAATCTAAAATTTTGATATATGATAGTGATAATTAGCAAAAAAAATTAGTCGACATGTGTTGTATTTAAGAAATTTTTTAAAATTAACGAAAAATAGTTTTTATTTTTATTTTTTATAATTATATTATTTTTTTCAATTTAAATATCTATTCATATTTCATTAATTTTTAAAAATATCATCTCGTATCTCGCATGTGTTAAATACTAGTAGTTTTAACATCAAAGTAGTTTATAATAATCTTGGCCATTAAAGCTTCAACCAGTTGGTGAAAAATCCAGGACCTCAAAACATGATTGGAACCTTAGCCCAATAAATGCTCTAATGTTCGTCCACCATACCTCTCAAGCTTGAAGCTATAATGGTTCTTCTTTAGAGTTTGATCAAATTCGAGCTCAATTAGAGCTCGATCTCCCAAATTCAACTAATGTAAAACTCTGATCGAGCTCAAACTTGAAATTTAATAGCCGATTGAGCTTGGTTTGAGCTCGATCTCACAAATTTAAATCAAGTTGGCTCATTTGCGCCCTTATCAGTCCCTACCGACGGTAATAATTAATGGATTAATATTACTATACTTAAACTTCACCAAAAGAATCAATTAAAAAAATTTCATGGAAGTGTTAATATTTTTATAGCGATGCGATAACGAACAGATGATTCGTATGTCTAAAATATTTATTTATATTTTATAGTTATATAAATATCTTCGATTAGTTAATTAAAAAAATGGTCGAGTTAAAATAAAGCCACACCAAGCACTGGTTCTCACTTCAATTAATCAAATTTAATTCATTCCATGGCACCCATTTTTATTCTTTACGAGGTGGGAAAATAAGAGATTCGTTTGTGACATGAAATTTATAAACGAGAGGATTTGGAACCGGTCCAGTCGAAATTCTTGATAGATCGGACCGGTCCGGTTTCGAACCAGATTCTACGCAAGAATAGTTCTGACTTCATTTTGCTTCAACTACCCCCTTAATGTGGGCTTTTTATTAGAGTATATCTTCGATAAAACGATTGGGCGGGCTAACAAAGAATTTGCGGGCTCATACACTCTACCCACCCTTAGAATATATTTTTTTAACCACAGAAACTCGCATGTTTTTTTTAGATGCATTCTAGATAAACTCAAACGATAAATACAGTATTCTGTAAATCACACTGATCGAGTCATTTATAACAAGCTCAAACTGAGAAGGTAGAAGCAGCGAGCAGTTGAATATACCTCTTGATAGGTACCTGTTATACCCGACCATATATAGATTGGCAAAAACTTATGTGAGACGGTATCACGGGTCGTATTTTGTGAAACATATCTCTTATTTGGGTCATCGATGAAAAAATATTACTTTTTATGCTAAGAGTATTACTTTTTATTGTGAATATCGGTAGGGTTGGTCTATCTCACAGATAAAGATTCGTGAGACCGTCTTACAAGAGACCTACTCATATAGATTAATAGTCAAGTCTCCAAAATCAAGTTTAAAAATAATATAATATATAGAAATAAATAATAATGTATTGGTAACATTTATTCGAGGTAGAAATTAATTTTAATTAAATCATAAATGGCAGACAACGAAATTTTCGACTACCCAAGCATAAGAAATGTGAGACTGCTTCTATTAATTAACCTGCCAATTGTTTAGTTTTTTTTTTTTTAAAAAAAAGAAATTATAAGCTAATTGACCTAAATCTTGGTATTTTCTGCTGAGATGTCAATAAATAACGCTAGAACGAAAGCTCCACGAGTCATCAAATCACGGTTCTCTTCCAATCATACTGATAATTTCTACATGTTCCAAATTATGTGTACATAATTTTGTGTTATATTTGGATTGATGGATTTGAAGTTAAGAATTTCAAATCATTATAACAAATTTAAATTTTTTTTTTCGTGAAAATCTATTTGACAATAGATCTCAAATCTCATTCAATCTAACAACTTTTTTAAATCTTCTAATGAATTGAAAACACAGCATCATGATGTGTACTTTTTACACGAGATGATCACGTGATCATCTCATTTAATCTAACAACTTTTTAAATTTATTTCATATGGTGTAATGTCCACAAGATGATAACTGTGATCATCTCGTGTAAAAAGTACTTAACAAGTGATTTATTTTCAACACAATAGAGAATCCAAACCTAGTATATCATATAAATAGTCAATTCAAATTTCTAGCAGTGTGGTTAAACCATTCTTTATATTAGATAATTTATGATTTTTTTGTTAAATTTAAATTTTCAACTTAACTTCAAAAACTATTTCAAATAAAAAAATAATTCAAACTCGACTCAGGTGATACCAATGGTTGAGTGAAAAGCCCGATGATAAATGGTGAATCAATGCTGACATCGTGCCTTCACGTTCCAACAATAATGTGGACAAATATGCCATGTGGGAGGGGCCCACTTTTATATAAGATAATGTCATTTTACACTTAATCGCAACATTTAATCGCTCCTACTAGGTTTTAATGATATAACAGAAGAAAGGTAAAAATTTGCTGTGGACGATTTTCATGAGTCGTATTTTGTGAGACGGATCTCTTATTTTGGTGTTTCATGCAAAAATATTACTTTTTATGGTAATAATATTACTTTTTATTGTGAATATCGGTAGGATTGACTCGTCTCACAGATAAAGATTCGTGAGACCGTCTCACAAGAGATCTACTTACTGAGAAAATTTACTCATAGAAAATAGGTTAAAAAGAAATTTATTTGCCTATTCCTTGACCTGTTTACCTTACGTATTCACAAAATTTTATTGTAGAACATAAATACCCATCGAATGAGATAAATAGATTCTATATTTATGTCTTAAATAATAATTAAGTTTAAAAAAATTTTCATATAGTAAAATATGATTTTGTTTTATCTTTTTATTATGATAAAAATAACAAATGTGTTAATATTTTATTGAGTGAATTATTAACTTAAATTTTCTAATCAACATTCTATTTACACACATTAAAAATAATATTAAAGAATTTTCTTCAAATAATATAATTTTTTCTAAATATAAATATAATTATAAAACTATATATATATATATATATATATATAACTACTTATATTAACTCATATTATTATATCATTTTTAGTAATTTTGACAAAAGAAAAATCTTATAATACCAAACAAATTAACATCTTTAAGTTATTTAAAATAAATTTATCCAAACATTTTAAGAAAGAGATTCTTGGCTTCTTTGCACACATTTCATTTATGCCTTACACTACTCTAGTTTATCCTAGAAGAAAAGATAACCCGTTTTTTAGTTACCTAATTTCGATTACTTGTTTGATATACCGAAAGTTGAATAAAACACTGTTCAACATGTTATGAAAGAGAAAATCGGGTCAAGCTGTCAACAGAAATAGGTGAGTTCTATTTTTAAAATAAGATCTCATAACTTATAAATTTTAAAATAACTTATAAAATACAACAATTTATAAATTATTTTAAATAAATTTACTCAAACAACTTTCGCCCTAAATATTTGAGAACTAAGCAACATTGACCACAAAAGTAGCCAAAAGCATCCCGTGTAAAACCCGCGTTAAGGTAAGAATATTCTTTACACCGACCTTTTAGAATTCCTCCTCGATATTTATAAAATGACCTACCTTATATTAATTTTTTAATTTAATGTATATTTGTGTGTGTGTTTTCACATACAAATATTTTCTGCCGGAAATTTTAATAATTCATTTAAGAATACTAGTATATGATATTTGGCCATTTTTGACTGCTTGAACTTGTATAAGTAATGATATTAAGTACTGATATTTTTCTTAGATGAAAATCAATTTAACATATTAAAAATATGATAATAATATATGAAATTCGAATATAAAATATTTCATATATGATATTACAATATGATTTTTAGTCTCAAACATATATAACAAATATTATTATTAACGATACGTGTCTTTTTTCGAATTAAAATAGTTGTTTCAATTTTATACTCGAAATTTTATCTTTTACATGAGATCTATATTAGTACTTAAATATCTTATATTATTTCAAAATTTTAAATGTTTTGTATCAAATTCATAAAAAAAACACAAATCTAATTATGATTTTCAGATTCAAAAGCAAATATATCTTATTCTAATGTATTTTAAATTAGGTCAATAGTTGTAAATTACTTAATCTTAATTAATGAGTGAGACTAGATATTTCCACCTCGGAAAAGTCCTGTCTCATTTCCAAGATCTAACGCAGGCCTGCCAGACCCCACTTGTTATATTACCAATTTACCCTTACGCATGATTTTTTTTACTAATCAATCTTTTGACGGATGTTTCAAATTAATGGGTAATTGTTCCTCTGTATGTATTTCATCGGTGCAATGTCACATTGAATTTCCAAATTTAACGTTAATCCTTATAATGTTGTTTGTAAACAAAATTTAAAATCGACGTGGCTGGTATTTTTATATGCTAAATAAATGAGAAAGGTGAAAGAAACAATATATTTTTAGTGCAATTAATATGTTTGATAAAGATAATTAAATTTTTGAAATCTCGGCCATGTTTTAAATTGATGTAAAATAGATTTCATTATATTATACATTTTTGTAAGAAATAATAGATTTCAGTTAGAAATTGAGAAAACTTTGGGTAAAAGTGTCTTTCTGCGAGAACCAAAGTCCGGGTGGCCGTATCAGTAATAAATTCGAAAGTCAAGCCCAAACAAAGGCAACTACGCCTTATAAATTACCCTATCTCACATCTTCTGTAAAATATATACATATCTGTATAAATCTTTCTTTGCTAATAGATAATGGCGTCTCGGTACGAGGTCGAAGTAACCATCACCTCCGCCAAGGACCTGAAGAATGTCAACTGGCGACACGGAAAGCTCAAGCCGTACGCCGTCGTGTGGATCGATTCCAAGAACAAGTGCTCCTCCCGCGTGGACGACGAAGGAGACACCTCTCCCTACTGGGATCAGAAGCTCACCATCCCCTTCGACTCATCCCTAGAGGACTCCACCCTCTACATAGACATCGTCCACGCCGACGCCGATGAGGGCACCAAGCCTCTCATCGGCTCCGCCTAAGCTGCCCCTCCGCGACGTCGTCGATGATGTCGGTTTTGGTTACCCGGCAGATCGGAAGCTCGAGCTGAAGCGCCCATCCGGCCGGCCACATGGTAAGCTTGATGTCAAAGTCAGCGTACGGGAACCCCGCTACCGTCCGGCACCGGATCCTTACCACGCGGCGCCGTACGGCGTGCCTCCGCCCGGGTCGAGGGACTACGCACCCCCACCACCATATGGAAATCCATACGGTGCGCCACCCCCACCCGTTTATGGTCAACAGACAGGATACCCGGGCTACGGTCAGCCGAGCTATGGACAGCCCACGGGTTACGGGCAGCCAGCGGTTTATGGGCAGTCATATTACGGGCAGCCGGCAGGTTACGGGCAGGGTAGTTATTACGGTCAGCCACCGCCTGTGGAGGGTAAGAAAGAAAGCAAGTTCGGGGGCATGGGAACAGGCTTGGCTGTGGGCGCGGTGGCCGGGGCCCTGGGTGGACTCGCGCTGGCGGAGGGCTTCGATTCGTTGGAGGACCATATTGCTGATGACGCGGCAGATCGCGTGGAGGATGATTTGGGTGACGATGGGGATGATTACTAATCGGAACCCGAACCAGAATCGGAATCTCGTTTGAATTTGATGCTGGAAAATTTCACTTTTCATTTGAATTTCAAAGTAATCCTCGTGTTTTCAAAACAATTTCAATATCACCCTTCTTTTAAATCCATTCCTTACTTTTTATGAACGCATAAAATATACTTTTGTTTTCAACAACAATATTTATTTACATCAGTGTCCGCAGCAGAACTCTCCAGACAGATATATAAAAATTAAAATGCATAATAATAATTCATGTTGAATTAATTTACGAAGACGGGACAGACAGAAAATTTACCTCCAACATCAACCTTCATTCCTCTCTGCACAAAATATACCATTAAATCCCAAAGTTTCCCACCAAGAAAAGTCTCGTAAAACCCATTTCTTGCAATACCCAAATTAACAAGAAAAACAACTAAGAAAGATCAGCAGATCATTGTGCCGTACCTATTTTCACAGAATATCGTGACAAGGAAATACCCATATGCTCAAGTCCATCCCACTGAAAATACGGAGTACGAGCCAGTTGAGAAATGAATTTAACATGATAAAAGATTGCATTTTTTATATCGCAGGATGTGATTCTCAGGCGCAACAATAAGATGAGATATATAGGATGAGGAACTAAGAATGCAACCAAATTCAAAAAATGGGAGTCCAACTTGTACAAGCCATTTCATTTGTCCTTTCGGTGGATGTCTCAACTCATCACGTAAATTATTTGGACGCTATCATATCATGATATGGTGAGATTTTTCAATCCTAAGTTCCTAACGTCTTTCTTCTTAAAACTACGATATGAAATAGACCATTAAAATCGAAATATAATTGAGGCATCTTATTACGATATGGTGAGATTTTTGAATATATACTTGGCCGATTAAATATTATTTTATTCAATTCAATACCAACATGCCCAAACACATAATTAATAAGTCCAAAATATTATTAATTATTTATTTATAAATAACACCTTATTCCATGTTGGTAACCCAACACGTTACAAGATTATGTTAGGGGAAAATATATGACTTACTTGAAAATGTGTCTGATTAATGAGATCTAGAATGTACTCAAGAAACGTGAATCAACATGTACAATGTGTGGTTTAATTGGCATGATTCACGTTTAGAAGTGAAAACTATTGATTTTATTATAATTTATAAAAACAAATGACACGTGTTTTGTATAATTTATTTGGAAAATATGACAAGTTTTTCATCCAATTTTAAATAAAATATGTCTCTTGTGACACGGTATCTTGAATCTTTATCTTGTAAGACTGATCAACACTACCGATATTCACAATAAAAGTAATATTTTTTCATAGATAACTCAAATAAGAGATCTGTCTCATAAAAATACGATCTCGTCTCATAAAAGTTTTTGTCATTTAAATAATATAATAGAACTTTATGCGATTTATTATTCACGTATCCAAGGAGTGAAGTCACAAACTTTGTAGTTGGCCATTGGGTTTTGATGTGTAAAGTCAAGAACTCTGAGACTGAGAGAGTATTCAAAGATTGGAAGAATTTTTATTTTTTAATTTAGTTAAATATAACAGTAATCGATATTATTTCAAATAATAAAAATAAATAAATATGACATTTCAATTGTATTGTTCAATCAGTCATTTGTTCAAATCAAAATTTCTCGTCGAAATCCAACCTTTAAGGTCAACAATAATGACTTGACTGGATTATTTCATTAACCAAATTTGTAGCTTTTATTTTCTAAAAATTACGATGACACAATCACTTACAATTAAAATTTTTCAATTTAAAATATATATCAGAGAATAAAATATGCAAATATTTTGCGAGAATAAATTTAAATAGTTGCTAACAAATATAATTCTTTTAAAAAATTGATTTTTTTTTTAAAAAAATTTAAAAATTATCCCTCTCGTCTCATTAGCTCTTCTTCTTTTCCAATACTGAGTACAACCTCACTGGACATTAACTCCTCTTTTGAAAATCAGAATTTAGTCATTGAGTTTTTCAATAAATAAAACGAAATAAAATAATAATATATTGATCGAATTAAATTTAGATATTTAATTAATGTCACCTATTTTCTGAAATACATTATATATATATATATATATTCATATTCACGGAAAAATTTAGGGTCCGTTTCCAGTAAATGTCACTAGTCCAGACGCATGTTTCAAAATTGTCCTGGGCCTGAAATCACGAATAAGACTGCTAGAGGGGGCCAAGAGGTTGTCCCGACGTAGCCCCTCCAATTCTCAAGTCAGAGACTGAGGATATAAAGGTGAGCAGCTAAAGGTGCTGCTGAAAACAATATAGTGAATTCGTCAACTGAACACTAGAACCTGATATTTATATAGGAGATTATCTAGGTCCGTGATGAGCCTTCCACCTGGTCTCAAATCTTGTTTGGGCCTAACCTCAGTGGGTCTATTTATATGAGGTAATATATATATATATATATATATATATATATATATAATTCGATCGATATATTATTATTATTATAATGAAAATATCGATGCTTTGTTTGAAAATCTGCACATTGCTTTCTGACTTGTTTCCTTTGAAATGTGGGGAGATTTCAATAATTGAAAATACAGCTCTTGTTTATGTCCTCACAAATATTGCGAGGCATATATTTGGAGACAGATAGATATGGAAACGTTTCATATGAATAAATTATTAATTTAATTTAACATCAAAATAATACATATGGTCTTGAATTTTTTTTACTTCTAAATTTATTGCCTTAAAATTTATATCGATATTTAAATTTCTTATTTCTAATCAGAAAAATAATTCTGATTTCAATTTTGGTACGTAAACAATTTTGATATTGTTTTACTTTGTGAATTAAGTTTATTTTGTATTCAAGTAAGATAGATTGCATGTGAATAACATAAATATTTGAATTCATTATTATACACACACAGCATGAATTTATATACGATCTAAAATACAAATAAATGAATATATACATATTATATCTACTTCTAAAATGTATAATAATACATAAAAATACAAGATTCATCCTGACATAATTCGGGCAGGAGGGATCGATCGCATGTTCTAGCTAGGACGTGTCTTGAAAACGTTGTCCTCGTATGCTGACGAATCAATTTCTATCCAGTTAAAAAAGTTGATTGAGCTCATGAGTAATAAATGGTGGCAGCCAACTAATTTTTTTTTACTTATATATGTTACGTTTCATTTTCTGTTCCTGTCCTGTGGGATTGAAGTAATATCACTGAGAAAATGTGCTCTCTTTTCACGTGCAGGTAATTTAGCGCTATCTTTTTAACATTTTTCTTGAATCTGTGAGTGGTTTCTTTGGGGCTGATAAGATTGAGGTGTGTTTGAAATTTTGTCAAAAACACAATCTGATTGGACTTTGTGTTCGTATTATTTCTAATATTGTAGTTAAGTTATGCTTCAAAATCTTATCTCATCAATGGGCATGTGTTTTACTTTCGTCTGAAATTCTTGAACATTTTGAACACACGGCATTTGAGTTCGTCTCAGAGTAATGAAAATATTGTTGGGGGCATTGGGATTTTGATTATCAGGCTTAGATTTAGTTTTCTTGAGGATCTTACATTGAATTATTTTGTGGTATAGCTTCGCTTTAGTATGAAACGTGGAGCAGAGGTGAATCTAATTGGATGTAAAGAATCTGAAATCTGAGGTATATATGTAAAAAAAAAGCTTAGGATTTCGATTGCAAAGTGTTGAAACATGGCTATGGCTCCAACTGTAAAAGTAGTTCTTGGCACAATCGCCTTCGCTATATTCTGGGTCTTGGCCGTTTTTCCGGCCGTCCCATTCATGCCCATCGGGAGGACTGCAGGCTCTCTCCTTGGAGCTATGCTTATGGTAATTTTCCAAGTCATAACTCCAGACCAAGCATTTGCAGCTATTGATTTGCCCATCCTTGGTCTTCTTTTCGGGACGATGGTGGTCAGTGCTTATCTGGAAAGAGCCGATATATTCAAATATTTGGGTAAGTTGCTATCTTGGAGAAGCAAGGGAGCCAAGGACTTGCTTTGCCGAATTTGCTTGATCTCCGCGGTTTCAAGTGCCCTATTCACGAACGATACTTCTTGTGTTGTTTTGACGGAATTCGTGTTGAAAATAGCGAGGCAACAGAATCTCCCTCCTCATCCTTTTCTGTTAGCCCTGGCCTCAAGTGCAAATATTGGGTCATCAGCAACTCCGATAGGCAATCCTCAAAACTTGGTTATAGCGGTTCAAAGTAAGATTAGTTTTGGAACGTTCTTATGCGGAGTTCTCCCCGCGATGCTCTTAGGGGTTGTGATCAATGCTTTGATCCTTTTGGTTATGTACTGGAAGTTGCTATCGGATAAAAAAGATGAAGAAGATCCTTCCGTGGAAGTTGTTGGAGACGGCGACGTGAGTTCCCATCGTTTTTCACCTGCTACAATGTCGCATATCCAGTCGCTGAATTCCCAAGATTTGAACTCTACTTTAGACTCGATGGGTATCCGCAGCCCTGCGAACGTCAATGGCCATGATTCGGCACTCAGAAATCGTGGGAGTTTGCCCGAGAATGGTATAATTCACAGCTCTCCTAATGTCAATGTTCATATAGATAACACCGACAAACTTAGAACCCAAGGGTCTTTAGCTGAGAATGAGATTGATAAGGTCCTAAACACGGGAGTTGAATCACTCAGAAATTCAGATGCTTCTAAAGAAACTACATATTCCGGGCCTATACTATCAAAAAGGGGTCCCTCATCTTCCGGGGTTGAGTTCGAAAATTTTGGGTCGTTCACGGATGAAAAACTTGGATTTTCCAAGAAATGGCAAAGAGTCTTCTGGAAATCATGTGTTTATCTTGTTACTTTAGGGATGCTCGTGTCTTTGCTATTAGGGCTAAACATGTCGTGGACTGCAATTACTGCTGCACTCGCTCTTATTGTTCTTGATTTCAAAGACGCCCGGCCTTGTTTAGAGAAGGTGATATTCATTTTTTTATAAAACTATTCGCTAACTTTTTGATGCCACTGACGTTTCGAGATCTTTGACATCCAGGTATCGTATTCGCTACTGATATTTTTCTGTGGAATGTTTATTACCGTCGATGGGTTCAATAAGACGGGCATTCCGAGTACTTTGTGGGAGTTCATGGAGCCATATTCGAAAATAGATAGCATAGAGGGAACTGCTATCTTAGCAGTTGTTATTGTTGTGCTCTCAAATGTGGCTTCTAATGTTCCGACAGGTATACCAAGTTGAACTCGAATGTTGTTTCTAAGAATTTTTAACACTATTTACATTAGTAATTTACATCTAAATTTTGTATTGCTATATAATCCTTGCTTGGCTGATGTTATAAATATCAAAGTTCAAGTCAGTCCTATTCAACATTGTAAAAAAAAAAAAAATCGAGCTTTTCAAGTCGAACAACTCGATTCAGTTCCATTGTACCTCTATGCTAAAGCATTTATACGTGAAGCCTTGTTCTGTAACTTGTGTAAAATTAATATTGATATATCTAACGTTGCACACTCTGGTTGTTCCTAGTGCTGCTACTCGGAGCTCGTGTGGCAGCGTCGGCAGCGGCGATATCACCTGCAAGCGAGAAGAAAGCGTGGCTGATCTTAGCCTGGGTGAGTACTGTGGCCGGGAATATGTCGCTCTTGGGTTCAGCTGCAAACTTGATCGTCTGCGAACAGGCACGTCGTGCTCAACACTGCGGCTACAATTTAACATTCTGGAAACACCTCAAGTTCGGATTTCCTTCAACGATTGTGGTCACCGCGATAGGTTTGATCCTCGTCAGAGGGTGACACTCTTTTTTCCAGTCTTAAGATTGAGTATATTTTATGCAAAATGCCACCAAAAACTTGCCATGGTCAGAGTGTAACTTCTTGGGAGTGTTTTATAATTTCTTTTGTCGTATATTATTTGTAACAAGAGATACCTTCCCTTGAAAGGTGTTATATTAATACATCTTGCTTCTTTTTTTTTAACTTAACGATACCAATCCGAGATAGTTTGAAAAATGATTTGATCAAAAATTCATTTTGAATTGTTATCTTTCTTAAATATAATTTTGCAAAATGACTTTCAAAACATATAAAATAGACAAAGACAAAACAAATCGAAACCATATAATCCAACCATGTATGATATTTGGGTATATTTTTTGATATAGAATCAGATAAAAGTCTCAGCTTTCAGTTTCAAACTTGATTGGAGAATCATAACTATCATTTGATCAAATCCATGCTGAAATCCCAGAGTTTCTTTGCCATATCTGTGTCTCCAGCTTTCGCACTTGCTTTGGCCATGTTGTTGTCCGCAAAGTAGGCACCTGTTGTCCCTTTTAGTTGCGGATGCAAGGCCAGATAACAAGTGGTTGAAGCACCCTTTAAAACATGAAGAGTTAGAATTGAACTTTCAATGCATCAAAACATAGCTAGTGGTTGGCCATGTACTTGATTCGACACGTTGATGCATACATCAATGTAAACAGGTGACGAGTATGATAACTCATTGATTTATAAGAGAGGTGTAAGTGGTTCTATAAGACAATAATTTTAACAATTTTGGCTTAATCATTATGATAAAATGATTATAAATATGAAGTAGTTACTAGCGAAATATATTATCTATAGCCTCGTTAATGAAACGAAGGAAATGTAAAGGGATTCAAGGTCCAAAAGTACAGCATATATCTGGTCTGCATGTCAAGTCGGGCAATATGGCCTAGACGGGAAAGATTAGTCGTAACTGTCACGTCCCAGAGACGGAGTTGGTCGACACCGACGTTGCTTTCAAATTTACATTCGAAAACAACAAGCATCAGAAGTACAAAATTCAGAAAACAGTCTTTTATTCATAAAATACTTGAATATTTTATTGTCTGATACAACTCAAATAACAAATTTTTTACAGCGAAATGTAAAATCAGACATAATAATGTCTTAACAGATGCAACGGAATATAAAAACATAAATCAAAACTGAGAAATAACAGTTTTCTTCACCAGCCCCAAAACTGATTTTGCTCCTCTTCTTCTAATATTTCTTCATCATTCTTATCTAAGATGGTTTTGGTGGGTGAGTGATATGGTTGTCACTCAGTAAGCGGGGGCGGAAATAACTCTCAGTTTTCAAAACCATTTTCAACAGAAACAATAATACAAATAATATACAGCGGGAATAACTCTCAGTTTTCAAAACCATTTTCAACAGAAACAATAATACAAATAATATACAGAAATTCTTACTTTCAGAACAGAAATCAGTATTAAGGAATAACGGGTTTCAGAATAGAAATCAGAACTTAAAATTTAACAAGTAAGCATTGAGCACGTTAGTAAATTTCATGGCTAAACTGATATTAGTCCCCTATATGTTCTCTCCTCTAAGGGGTGAAGTCAGTAATCAGTAATCAAGAATCAGTAATATTTCAGAATATATATTCCTACCATTAGTTCACAAGGTTTCAACGCTTCATAAATCAAACTGATTTCAAGATATTTATACATAAGCCCACTTACAGTAATTTGCTAGAAAGTTTCGGTTGAAGTCTGGAATCTGCTTGTCTCGCTACTGGATTTTACTGCTCGAAAAATGCACTCTCTTAGCTCGAATTTCAAGTGATAACTCATGATTTGTGTAACACCAATTCAGAGATTTCAGGGTGTTATTTATAGGTAAAATTCTTACTGTTAGTCTCCCAATTAATAGCCATAATCTGCCATGATGTGCCATTAACCTCCTTTATTCTATGTTAAATGATTCAGTTACAAATCATAAGTAGAATCAGTAGATGTCTGCTGGAATCTCGCGCTACTGAACTCTTCTGCTACTGGATTCTATCTGCTGGAAAAATAACAGCTTCTGAAATATCAGTTGCTGTTGGAATTGTTAGCTTCTGCTGGAATTTTTGCATTGCTACTGAATATTGCTAGCTGCTACAAAATGCTAGCTACTGCTGGAAATTCGGGTTCTTACAGTAACTACTCCAGGATGAAGTGAATTTACCGTTATTTCAACACCTTCTTCATGTTCAAGATCTATAAAAGTTCAGAAATTTAAGAATCTTCAGATATTTTAATTCAAATCCAGAAAAATTGGTAGATTGCACAAAATAGCCTTAAATGTGTGCTAAATCAAGTCCAAAATCAGGGGAACTCTTCAAATATTGTTTTAAATGTTTTAAAGCGACAAATCAAAAGTCTCACCCTCGATTTTCTTCAATCTTGCTAAAGGAAAAGGCATCACCTTAAGGCGTCTGGCCAATTCATTAGCATGCAGTACTAGATTAGAGAGTTTAGATTGGCCATAAGCAAGCCACCTGTTGTATCTGCAGACAGAGAATCGATGTCTGATGAAATCTGCTAAAATGAAAAAAGGAAGGTGCGCCCTTCTTGATTATTAAGACTGTCAAAGCAAATTCCCTCTCTATACAAAAAGCGGTGAGCCTCTGATGAAACATTCACTATCCTTCCCTCCATTTTAGTCTCCCAAACTGTCTGTTCCATCGTGACTAATAACAAATTCGTCAAAAGAAAGTGACCTGAAAAAAGATTATTCGAATATTTCAATGCATGAAGCTTAAGTTCAGAATTAAAAAATTTCCTCGCATATGAGCACACAAAATAAATTTGAAGAAGAGGTATAGATACTGATACTCACGGTAAATTTAGGGTCCGATTCCTGCAAGCGTCACTAGTACAGACACATGGTTTTGAAAGTGTCCTGGGCCTGAAATCAGGAAGAAAACCGTTAGAAGGGGGCCAGGAGGGTGTCCTGGCGTAGCCCCTCTGACGCTCAAGTCAGTGACTGAGGATATATGGGGGAGCAGCTAAGACGCAGGGTTTTGAAAGTGTCCTGGGCTTGAAATCACGAAGACAACCGTTAGAAGGGGTCCAGGAGGGTGTCCTTGGCGTAGCCCCTCCGACGCTCAAGTCAGTGACCGAGGATATATGAGGGAGCAGCTAAGGGTGCTGCGCTCAAACCTGGTATTTATAGGAGAATACCTGGGCCTTGGTGGGCCTGTCTTCCATTTGGGCTGGGGATGAGCCAATGGTAGTGGGCCCATCTATGGAGTATCAGATACCTAGGTGGTTGGTGGCAAACTGCAACTCTATATGGTCTTTCGATAGCTTGAACGTTGTTGCCATAATTCCTGCATTGCTACTGACAGTGGAACATACAAAATCCATACTTAGAACATGCTAGATGCAAATTGTACACTTGACAGAAAAAATGGACATGGCGGATGTTGGGAACAACTTCCCCTGTTATCATATGTATTGACTATGTGGAACAACATTCTAAATGCGGTGCTTGATTGTTAAACAGTTTAAAAAGATCTTAATTTCAATGATACCACCACATACAAAGCCTCCTCCACATTAATTGGTTGTGAATCATATCGAAACTCATCTTGAACATAAATGAGATATTGAACTATCTAGGTGATAAAGAACTCCTAAATACATCAAATACGCGCGTATAACTTTTGATATAAAAAAAAAAAAATCAAATCTGACAAATGATTTTTCTAAGCATATATTCCTACACTCAAATTCAACAAATGAAATGAAACACAAGAGTTCAGCCATAAGTGTGTTATGTGATCTACCTACATTAAAAGATTAAGTGGCCGCCCGGATGAAGTAAACTCAGATGCAAATTTTCTAACAGATGCCATTGAGCTGAGATCTAACTCCATCTCATCAACTTTCGCTGCAGGAATTTCGTTAACTATTGCTTCTTTCACTTGTTTTCCAGTAGAAACATTCCTAACACCCAGTACAACATGCACGCCACGCAATGCAAAAACTGGAGCAGCTTCTAAACCTATACCACTCGACGCCCCTGCAAGTAAAATATGAGGATTTGAGCAAGACTTGGAGGCACTCTGGGATTAGGCCATCTCCAACCCATATCCTCTATTTTTCATCCTCTATTCTCTATTTTTAAAAACCTTCTCCAACCCACGTCCTCTAAAAATATTACAAAATACTCCATTTCTTTTTTTCATTTTCAAAAACACACACATATAATTATATAATTACATAATGTATTATATAACCGACCTTAATTAATTCGATAAACATAATACAACTAAACATGTATTAAACTCAATTTATTTAACATAATACATTTTTTTTACACGACAAACATAAACGACAAGATACAATATTCATAAAATAAACATAAAATATAAACGACATATATGGTTTAATGAACAACACATAAATTGAACTTCACCATCAGGGTCCGACCTTCCACCGTACTAGTGTATTGTTATGATTGCAATTACCAAAAATCGACGTTTAACTGTATTGTTGTGTGTGTTTTTTAAATTGTTGGTGATATCTTTTAATTGTTTGTGATGTCGTTTAGTATTGTCTATTGTTTATCATCTAAAAAATTCTCATGTTTATCAAGTTAAATAAATTAAATAGACAATAAGTATTTCTAATAAATTATGTTATTAATTTTTGTGATCATTATCTTGTTTATTATTTCCATTTCATGATTATTATAAACAATAGACTTATAATTAATTCAAGAAAATAATAAAACAATTAAAATAAATTAACTAAGTATAAAAATTATTTAACATTAAAATTAATTAAATAAATAATTTGAAATATAATAATATAAAATGGAGCAAAACAAATACATAAAAATACAAAAGGACTATTTTACCATTGTTATGATGACATTTCAGTAATTTGATGGAATCTCCATGTTGATCTTCAAATGTACAGTGATCCTCTATTGCAATCTCCAAAATGGAGATTGCATTTTGCTCCAACCCATACTCTAAGATTTTCTCCAACATAGAGATGAAATCTCTAAAATAGAGCCTGGGTTGGAAAGAAACACATGCTTTTCCAAGGATTAGAAATCCCAAGTTAAGAATTTAAAGATAAACTTCAGCATCAGTCATTTCTATTGCTTTTCCATCCAAATTTTTCTTGGTACATCATTACAAATATCAAGGATGGAGTAGGCCATTAAATAAATACATAAAAAAACCAGTAGGAAAACCAACATTTTCTTCTTCCAAATCAGTTAAAATCAAAACCACGATCTCTTCCTCACATGCTTAACCTGTAACAATGGCAGTGAGCCCGGACCCATCAATTCCATTGGTAACTTCTTCAGCAGTAGACCAAGAAGAAAACCCAGATGTGCCATTCCTTTTAAACAGCCACATTTGCTGAGATAGATCACTCCCGTTCACAATCTTCCTCGAATCTGAAACGGAGTATTCAGACAAACAGTCGGCGAAATCTTCGAACAAATGACGTTCGACCGGATTATGTTTTGAATTTTTTGAAAAAGTGGCTTGCGTGTGTGGATCATAGGGAAAGGGAGACGTGTACGCAATTCGTGGTGTTCCATTCAGCCATGTTTCTATTGCTCATTCACCATTCACGAGCACGCCACTGCAACCAAGTTTCTTGCAATCCATGAGGTTTTAACATTATTTTATTATTATTATTAATTTAAATTAATGATAATATAATGTTGTATTTAATTGATGAATTATAAATGCATAGCTGTAGTTTTAGAGAAGCACGATCATAATATCCAACAAATTCACTCTGACATGTTTGTATAGTGTTTCATATTAATTATAATGAATTCAAGCTCACTCAATAATGTAGATTTTTGAAATTCATTCTATTTTGTATAACTAACGTATAAATAAATAACATGTTGATTAAAAATTTCATTATTTAATAGAAATTCATGTATTTTAAATACATTCAACCAAAGGCAGTCTTAATGATATATCCAAGTGATCTCTGAACTTATGGCTATTGAAAGCGGTTTAAAGATCTCGCAAATGAACAACCTATCGCTTCATCAAGTCACCTCAGATTCTCTACTAGCCGTGCAAGCAGTCACAAGGTTGGAAGAGAATCTAAGTTACGTAGGATCAATTGCTACAGATATCAGAATTCTCCTGGACTCCTTAAGTAACACTTCGCTGAGCCATATTCGACGATCGGCGAATGCGGTTGCACACTCGATCGCTTCTTTTTCTATTTCTTCCTCCTCTCATTTTGTGTGGGAGACTGGAGATTTTCCTATTTGGTTGATTCGTCTTGTAACAAATGACATTTTAGATATTCAATAAAGTACAAGCATTGACCTTAAAAAAAAAAAAAACTTGATTTATTATATTTTTCCAGAAGAAAATTGATAAATAAGTACATTTTGCTCACATTCTGTTTGATTTTATTTTGACACTTTTTTTCATGCAACAAACTATTAATTAATAGCAATTATTAAGTTATTATAAAATTAGTTGGAGTTCCACATATTCGAGCTTAATTTGTAGGTAATGGAAAAATCTCAAACTATGAAGTAAGTTCACAACCTCAACCAAATTGAGGAAAATATTATATAAAATAATTTTGATAATCAAGCTTGCTCAAATTTATTCATACAAAAGTCCACAATATATTATTTTAAATGATTGGATGAGAATAAAACAATGAGACATGGAACACGCGATTGTGGACTCTCACGAAACAATAACAAGGCTCGGTTTATTTAAAGCATAAATCTTGCCTTCCATCATTGCCCCCATGTGAAAAATAAAAATAATAACGGACCTAATTCCTTCCAAAACTTACTCCTATTTTGTGACAGAAGACCTCTAGTAAAACGGAACCTCTGCTAGAAAATATGTAATAATGGACAAAAATGTAATAAATTGTATGTTTTTGGATGGGTAAATTGCTAATCTTGAAGCATTTAAAATAGTTGAACACACGCATCTGAATTGGATATGAGGAATTTTAAAACAAAAAATGAATGATGAATCTAAAGAGATTCTTGTGAGATATATATACATCAGGAGAATATGGAATAATACTCAAAAGAATTATTCCACAATTAAAAAAGAAATCTTTTCTATTGTTAAATGTATCACTAAATTTGAAAGTGATCTTTTAAATAAAAAATTTCTATTACGAGTTGATTGCAAATCAGTAAAAGATATTCTTTTAAAAGATGTAAAAATTATAGCATCTAAACAAATTTTTGCTACATGACACGCTATATTAGCATGCTTTGATTTTGATGTTATACATATTTTTGGAAAATCTAATTCTTTGCCAGATTTTTTAACCAGAGAATTTTTACAGGGATCTAACCTGGAAGAAGATTTTGAAAAAACCAACAATAGAGAAAAAAAAAAATCCTTAAACAAGTCCATGACTAATAAAAGAGTCAATACAGAAAATGATAAAATTCCTGATGAAAAATTTGACCCCGTTACTGAATTCGCATATGATGATACTGCATGATCCTTATGAAGATTAAGATCCTTTTGCTTTAATAAATTCTTGATACCATAGTGCTTATCAACATAGTTTTTCTATTATCATGACCTAATAAGCGTGGTAAAGTAATGTAATAATAAAGTAATGTAATAATATAATATAATATAATAATATAGTGGAAAAACCCACTACATTTGTATAATGTTCCACTACATTGGTTGATAATGGAATATGTATGTCCAGTACTCAATAATTGAAATTAGAGCTCTTGTTTATGTTCAAACAATTAGTGCGAGGCATATATTAAATGGTAACTGATAGATCAGAATATTAATTAATGGAAACGTTTCATATGAATAAATTATTAATATAATTTGACATCAAAATAATACATATGGTCTTGAATTTTTTCTTCTTCTACATTTATAGCATTGAAAAATATATCGATATTTAAATTCTGATTTCTAATCAGAAAATAATTCCGATTTAAATTTTGGTACGTAGACAATTTTGCGTTACGAATTAAGTTGATTTCATGTATTCAAGTCAGATAGATTGCATGTGCATAATATAAATCTTTGAATTCATTATTATACACACATATCTGATCAATTACTTATATCACAGCGTGGATTTATATACGTACGATAAAAAATACAAAGAAATGAAGATATACATATTATATCTATCTACTTCTAAAATGTATAATAATACAGAAAAATACAAGATTCATCCTGACATAACTCGGGCAAGAGGGATCGACCGCATGTTCTTGAAAACGTTGTCCTCGTATGCTGACGAATCAGTTTCTATCCAGTTAAAAAAAGTTGATTGAGCTCATGAGTAATAAATGGTGGCAACCAACTAAACTTTTTTTTTTTTAAACTTATATATGTGACGTTTCATTTTCTGTTCCTAGTAATATCACTGAGAAAATGTGCTGTCTTTTCACTTGCAGGTAATTCAGCGCTAGCTAGCTTTTTAACATTTTCTTGAATATGTGTGGTTTCTTTGGGGTTGATAAGATTGAGGTGTGTTTGAAATTTTGTCAAAAACCCAATCTGATTGAACTTTGTGTTCGTATTATTTCTAATATTGTAGTTAAGTTTTGCTTTAAAATCTTATCTCTTCAATGGGCATGTGTTTTGTTAGATATTTTTTCATAATTTATTTTGTTGATATAGAACAAAGTTACTATTGCGAAAATTACAAGAATCGACATGTTCGGTCAGGTCGAGGGGATCGACCTGCTCGATCAGGTCGTGGGGGTTCGGGGACAACGCCTCCAAAAGCTATTCAGAATCCACGCAAAGAGTAAGACAACTCTTTGAAACAACACATTTTTCATGATATGTTTTCATGAAAGGGTGCATTGTTTCAGTGAAGAGTCGCGTCCGTTCTGAATCAATGTTTCATTTCTATATTTATGGCATCATTAGTTCAAGAAATTAATTCAGATTCTGATTTGATTTAGTCACCTACAAATTCAGAAAATCTCCATTGTATTAAGAGAGAAATTTTTCGTATCCCTGTCACTAAAACGTGGGAGAAAACATTTCTTAAAAGAAAGCTTTACAAACGTGGCTTGGAATTCATTCACATATTCAAAATAATCTCACAACATGTTTTACTTTCGTCTGAAATTCTTGCACATTTTGAACACACGACATATGAGTACGTCTGTGAGTAAGGAAAATATTGTTGGGGGATTGGGATTTTGATTATCAGGCTTAGATTTAGTTTTCTTGAGGATCTTACATTGAATTATTTTGTGGTATAGCTTCGCTTTAGTATGAAACGTGGAACAGAGGTGAATCTAATTGGATGTAAAAAGTATGAAACGTGGAACAGAGGTGAATCTAATTGGATGTAAAAAATCTGAAATCTGAGGTATATATGTAAAAAAAATGGGACAATTAAAAAAATGATATTAAGACATGAAAGATTTAAAAAAAAATCTGACTTTTTTTTTTAAAAAGAAGGAGTTAACTATTTATTATTAAATTAAACCTTAATTAAACTTATAACTTAATAAATTAATTGTTCTCTTGTCTTTCTTATCGGTCGACGCACATCTTCCCCAATTAAAAAAAGGGATTGGGTTACCAGCTCCCCAAATTTAAAAACCTCATCTACCACATCTACTACTTCCGCATTACATTAAATCGAACTTGACCACCTGTTGTTGCTCATTCCTCAGATCTAGATCTAAATCTACTCCTGCATATCTTGCCCGATTCTTCTGTATTTGAAGATCAATTCTTTTGTATTTGAAGAAAAATCACAGTAAGTTTTCACCATTTTTCTTGAACCCCGTTCATTGTTTTCTTCATGTAGCGATCGACCAAAATTAACTCGGTCGAACAAGAATATTTTTCGACCAAAATTTAAGTCGGTCGACCGAGAAGTATTTTTCTTGGTCGACCGACTTAATTTCGGTAATACTTCTCGGTCGACCGAAATTATTTCGATCGACCCAGAAATTCTTCTTGGTCGACCAACAAATTTTGGGTCGACCTAGTGTGGCCACGCTTTTTTTTATTATTAAAAAAATTTTGCTCATTCTAATTATCATATTTTTTATTTTTTGGTGAATTTTGTAAATATGCCAACAGTTATTGTTGTTCATTTCGATGAGAAATGGGAAGTGATAGAGGATTTGGTATATAAATGGAATCCAGGGCCCAATGCAAAGTTTGTTGTTATTCCAGTGGAGAATGATATTTGTTATTTTGAAAATTTAAAAAGTGAACTATACAGAGCTGGGAAAGTAGAAGATACTGCCAACTTAAGGTTGAGTTATCTTCTAGATTTGCCGTGCTACATTCAACCGAATTATATAGAGAATGACCATGATTTGAAAGCATATTTGTATCTTGGTTGTCCGAGAAGTAGACCAGTGCTTCAAGTTGAAATTGAATGTGTTGCTTTTTTTGATGTTTTTGATAATGTGCACGGATATGGTATTGATGAAAACAATTGCAATTTTAACGAACAAAGACATTTTGATGATTATTTTCACTTGAATATTGTTTATGTGGATCGTAATAATAGCAGTGACTTTTTCGACGAAGCACATAATGTGGATGTCATGCATGTGGATCGTAGTAACACAGACGAGTTATATGATGAAGCACGTAATGGCACAAATGAGGTCGAGACAAATGTGGTTGTAAGTAATGATGCAAATTTGGTTGCTGATGTGGATATTGATAATGACACATTTTCATTCATGGATGGTTCAAACTTGTTTGTTGGTCAAGAATTTTCAAACCGAGAAGCGGTGAAAAAAGAGCTAATTAGAATAAGTTTGGAAGCTGCTTTGAATTTGAGACGGTTAAAAGTAGCCAAAAAGTATACGCCGTAAAATGTGTAGTATCTGATTGTAAGTGGAGAATCTGGACCTCAAAGATTAAGAATGATTCACGTGCATTCTCCATTCGAACATATTGCAATACACACACATGTGGTTTGACTGGGAGATGAAAGAGAATCCGTGTAGCGAGTTCTGCTGTTGTTCGTGATATGTTGGTGGATAATTTCCAAGGTCATCCTGTGTCAATTGTACCAAAAGCGGTGATGGAGATGATGCGCAATAGTATGAATGCTGATATATAATATTACAAGGCTTGGAAAGGAAAAGAACTAGCAGACAATATGTTGAAAGTTGATCCTACGAAGAGTTTCTCTATTGACTTGTTATTTGCACATGGTTGAGCAGATGAATCGATGAAGCATAACAGACATATTTGTCGACGAGGAAAATCGATTCAATTATATGTTTCTTGCCTTTGGTGCATGCGTCAGGGGATATCGAAGTATGCGGAAAGTTGTATCAATTGATGGTACGTGGTTGAAGGGCAAGTATAATGGTGTTTTACTGGTGGCATCGGCACAAGATGGAAATTATCACCAATATCCTTTGGCGTGGGGAATCGTAAATGTCGAGTGTACTTCTTCGTGGAGTTGGTTTTTAACGAAGTTGTTAGAAGTAGTATCAGACGAGGATGAACTGGTGATAATTTCAGACAGGCATCGGGGAATCATTAATGCGGTTACTACTGTCTATAGAAATGCGCATGTGGCATTTATCCAAAAAATGAAAACTAGATGGCAAAAGGAAGGGTGCAACCGAAATATTTTTGCATATTGCAAAAATTTATAAGCCTTTCGAGTTTGATATTGCATACGATGATTTTAGGAATAGATATCCTGAGGCATCGCAATTTTTGGACGAGAGAGATTCACTTAATAGATGGACTCGAGCATATTGTTCGAAGACCCGTTACAATATTATGACGACAAACGGGGTTGAGTCGATCAATGCTAGACTACTTGAAGAGAGGAAGCTGCCAATCATTGCACTTTTAGATTCTTTGCAGAAACTGGCCTCGTCTTGGTTTGCTCGATATCGCCACGCATCAATTGCAAGAAACACTAATCTGACCCCTACCATCGAAGGGATTCTTCGTAGCAGGTTCACTGATGCCCAGGGAATGCAAGTTTTTGAATTAGGACGTCTGGAGTTTGATGTTAGGAGCCGTGGACAATTTGGCCATAGTGGACCTGGAATCAAAAAGATGCACATGTCGAGTTTTTTATATTGATAGAATCCCATGTGCTCATGCCATTGCAGCCAGTTGGTTAGCCAAGATTGATTTATATGATCTGTGTTCAGAGTACTATTCTACAATGTCATGGTGCATGTCTTACTCAAAGACTGTGTATCCCGTTTCGGAAGAAAATGAATGGCCACGCAATATTAATTTTTCATTGATGTTGCCTCATTTGTTAGAGAAGAGAGTTGGCAGAAGAAAACAAAATAGAATTCCTTCAATCATTGAATGCAGCAAAAGATAGAAGCATAGGCTGGAAGTTTGGGTCGACTTGTAATTTCTGGGTCGACCCAAAGGTGGAATTGTGGGTCGACCCAAAGGCTGGAACTTTGGGTCGACCCACAAGCTGCCTTTGGGTCGACCCACAAGCTTGTGGGTCGACCCAAAGGTGGAATTGTGGCTCGACCATTTGCTTGAGGGTCGACCCAAAGGCTGGAACTTTGGGTCGACCCACAAGCTCACATGTTAAAACATATAACATAATTGTGAAATTACGATTTATATTTTTTTAAATGTAACATAATTGTGATATTGTGATTCTGTGATTCATATGTCAATTAAAACATATAATATAATTGTGAAATTAGGATTCATATTTTTTAAAATATAACATAATTGTGAAATTATGATTATGTGATTCACATGTTAAAACATATAACATAATTGTGAAATTACGATTCATATTTATTAAAATGTAACATAATTGTGAGATTGTGATTCTGTGATTCATATGTCAATTAAAACATATAACATAATTGTGAAATTAGGATTCATATTTTTTTAAAATGTAACATAATTGTGAGATTGTGATATGTAACATAATTGTGAGATTGTGATTCTGTAATTCAAATGTTAAAAAATATAATATGATTGTGAAATTACGATTCATATTTTTTAAAATGTAACATAATTGTGAGATTGTGATTCTATAATTCACATGTTAAACCCTAAACCCTAAACCGTAAACCCCAAACCCCAAAGCAACATGGATCGACCCAGATATCAACATGGGTCGACCCAGATATGAAGAGGGGTCGGACCAGATATGGGTCGACCCAGATATGAAGAGGGGTCGGACCAGATATGGGTCGACCAGATATGAACATGGGTCGACCCAAAAGCACCATGGTTGACCCAAATATCAACAAGGGTCGACCCAAAAGCATAGTGGTCGACCCAAAATCTACTAGGGTTGACCAAAAATCAACAGAGTCGACCCAAACTAACAATAAACAAAAACAATGTCCAATAATTACATAAAATTGTCCGATGCATCATAACAATGATCAATCATTATGGAACATATTACAAGCTAAAAAATATCTAAACTCAGATAGTATTCTATCATCTAAAGTTAGTACTACTTGCTCACTCTTCCTCGACAAAACATATCCAGCAAAAGCTAACACAAATGCTCCTGAATCTTCACCGTGAAAAAAGAAAAGTAACTGAGAAGTTATTATTTATTGTACAAATAATAAAAAGAATAATGAAGTTATTATATTTTAAATAGAAAGATGACAACGTATTGTTTAATCTTGGCATTGAATTCATCATGTAGCTTTATATTCCATGGCCTCTCGAGGTGTGGGTTGTTCCCAACAATGGATAGCAAACGAGCAGCGTTTATAAGTATATGCTCTATTTCCTCATTCAGATCTTTGAAGTTGGGATTGTGTCTTTGCTGCAAGTCAAATATAATGCACTTATTCACCCCTGCAACGAGTTTTAGCAAAAACCAGTGCCCATCTATGTCGACAGAGATGAGAATTATTCGTGCATTTTCCCACGAGAGACACGGCCATTCTGGATCAATACATTTCACTATCCCAACCAGATTTGTGTTGACAACTTTATCTTTATTTTCGGCCAATACTGACATCAAAGTGTATAAATGCATGTCCATCAACGATACTTCTGGTGACATCACTTCAGGATGTCGGATCTGCATCTCAAGCAATCCACGGAGAGCTTCGCCGATGTGCTGAATTCGACAATAGAAAAGGTTTTCAAAGTTTAAAAATAAGTGCTCTACAAATTTACATGATTTGTAAATGCTTACAGAGATAGTGACATGCGAGTTTGCGATCGCCATGGGCTCGTAGAACGACTTCTCATATTCGGCATAAAAACCTGGAATCCTGCTTGGTGAACGGTCGAGCATCGATACCCTAACTTGCGCCAGCGAGTTGTTTACGTTCAAAGTCACGGTCTCTGCAAGTGGCCTCACACTGTCATTTATAATTACCCCAAACTGACGGTTTGATGCGTAAATTGATAAATTATATCAACTTTAATGCAAATATGAATAGATAAGGTGTGGTGTACTAACCTCTCGACGTGGTCGCCTCGCCACCTGACATACCCTGCATCAGGAGTCACCTAAATATATAAAAACAAAAAGTTTATTGTTTAATATACTATACAAAAATATAAAATCAAAAAAGTGCATTACCTCACTTTCTGAGGATTCCTCTGTTATGACTGGAAGTTTTGGCTCAAATATCCGTTGTGTTTGACTATTACTGCCAATTTCTCTAGCTAGATTATCATCCACACCTAACAGTGTACATCAAACAAATTAAAATTAGAATGACAATTCTAATAAATCATTCTATTACGTAAACACAAATACAATTATTAAAATTAACTCACCAAAATCTGCCTCGGATGATTTTCTCTTCCGCCCTCTGCTATAGACTATGTTATAATCTCTCTCCTGATGAACTGGCATGTGAGACCTCATCTCAGCAAAACTAGCTCTAATATGTTCAGTCAAACTCAATCTCAACTCATCAAAACCAAGATTCATACTCGATTTCAAGTCATCAATAGCCAGATTTATATTCCTGATACACGCCCTGGTCTCAATAAATCATGCTGTCATCTGAAGACGCATAGACGTAACGGAATCCTCCAATGCCGTCAACCGCCTCTCGAAACGATGCTCCAAGGGTGATGAACGGCGGGAAGGATTGAGTTCAAAGTGGACTCTAGGACCTGTACGCATAAGAGAACTGGTACTAGAGCTGGATCTACTGACATCACCAGAACGGGTGCCGAAAACATCCGGAGATGAATGTGCAGAAGGCGTTTGCTGGACTGAGGGAGACTCCAGATGGTGCTCGCTACATATGACTGTTTGACCCTGCTTCCAAAGCTCGAGTACCCGAGTGATGACCGCATCGGGCGCACAATCAACAAAAACTCCGGTCGTATAATACGGTGAAATGAGCTCCTCAGGAGTAGGAGTCAAACATCCAAGACAATCCTACATTTAATTAATAACGTATCAGATTAATTAAAAATTATGTCCACAGTTATTATATCAAATCAATTCATATTACTTACATCTATAGCACAGTCACCAAAGGCTTTAGTGACATCAACCGCAAATGGGGCACAGTTTGATGGCCCCGTGTTAGTCACCCACTGGAACATCCTGAGCAGCATCAAACCGTCCGCATCTCTTCTCTTTACAAAATTTTGTGTCATGCTTGAATAACATTCATAAGCGAGTTTCTGTAACAAAAATTTCAAAAAATGTTATTAATAGAAATAAAGATAACATATTCATCTAACATTCAAAAAATGATATACCTGCAGAGGCAGCACAAAACCACCAACAAGGAAGCTCCCATCAACTTCTTCCGACCCTGTGTCTCGGTCAGGTAAGTATATCGCCCTAAAAGGTCCTTCTTCAAACATCAGACCTCATCACGAAAGGCTAATCTACCCCACGGATAGCTGTTAAACCTATCCAAATCATCTATAAGCCTAAGGTATTTAGGGTCGATCTTATTCGTTTTTTTTCCTAGTCCCCTCACCGAACACAAAACAACAGAAGTTAAGACTAGTCATCTTTAACTTCTCCACGTCTACACCAGTCTCATTCTGCACTTGAACACTCATTTTTGCCTCCAAATCACTCAAAAATATCTCAAACTTACCGGCAAAGTGTCTGGAGCCAAAGACACTTCCCTCCGGTACATCTACAGGCTCTGTAGCATAATCGAGGTCGGTTATTAAACAATACTCTAACAAAAAAATCTAACCGGCCTCTTGCACACCACCATCCAAAACTCATCACTACCCGTGTCAACTATCTGATTACTCATCAAATACCAGATAATTTGACTAGAAATATTAAAATCTCTATGATACCTAACCAAATTACCAAAAGGAGACTGCTCCAAAAAAAGGGCTCTCTCGTCGTTGTTGAGGTAGTGATAAATTTTCTCGGCAATCTCTTTATATCTTGATTCGAGTGTCAAATTGCAGCGAAAAACTGCATCTCTGCCTAGTTTTCTTGTCAAATATACATGTTACAAATACAAATATATTAGAATAATAAGCTGACAATTTGTGTGGGTCTACCGAAACTTGACGACCCAATGTTATTTGGTCGACCAAAAAACAATTGGTCGACCCAAGCGTGGGTCAACCAGGCTTGGTCAAACTTGACGACCCAATGTTATTTGGTCGGCCAAAGTTTCAAACAATTGGTCGACCCAAGCTTGGACCCAAGCGTGGTCGACCCAAGCTTGGGTCGACCACGCTTGGTTCGACCATGCCGACCCACGCTTGGGTCTACCACGCTTGCCCAAGCGTGGTCGACCACGCTTTGCCGACCCCAGCGTGGTTCGACTCTTTCTTCCTCAACACGACGCACGCAGAATCAATTAAACAAATAAAAGTGAACATATCATATTTTGGTTAGCCATTTCTCGGATGTGTCGATTGAATTGCGTCGATTGAGTCGAGAGAAAAATGAGGATCTCTGCGTCGACGAGACTGAAATTAGGTTTAGAGGGGTTTCAATCAAGTGAAGAAGGGTTAATCAATTTTAACATATTAACTAGGGACATTAATGTAAATTGACATGTAGAATTTTTTTTTAAATAAGCCCCAAAGGACTCGGATTTCCCTAAATTCCCCAAAAAAAAGCTTGGGATTTCGATTGCAATTTGCAAAGTGTTGAAACATGGCTATGGCTCCAACTGTAAAAGTAGTTCTTGGCACAATCGCCTTCGCTATATTCTGGGTCTTGGCCGTTTTTCCGGCCGTCCCATTCATGCCCATCGGGAGGACTGCAGGCTCTCTCCTTGGAGCTATGCTTATGGTAATTTTCCAAGTCATAACTCCAGACCAAGCATTTGCAGCTATTGATTTGCCCATCCTTGGTCTTCTTTTCGGGACGATGGTGGTCAGTGCTTATCTGGAAAGAGCCGATATATTCAAATATTTGGGTAAGTTGCTATCTTGGAGAAGCAAGGGAGCCAAGGACTTGCTTTGCCGAATTTGCTTGATCTCCGCGGTTTCAAGTGCCCTATTCACGAACGATACTTCTTGTGTTGTTTTGACGGAATTCGTGTTGAAAATAGCGAGGCAACAGAATCTCCCTCCTCATCCTTTTCTGTTAGCCCTGGCGTCAAGTGCAAATATTGGGTCATCAGCAACTCCGATAGGCAATCCTCAAAACTTGGTTATAGCTGTTCAAAGTAAGATTAGTTTTGGAACGTTCTTATTCGGAGTTCTCCCCGCGATGCTCTTAGGGGTTGCGATCAATGCTTTGATCATTTTGGGCATGTACTGGAAGTTGCTATCGGATAAAAAAGATGAAGAAGATCCTTCCGTGGAAGTTGTTGGAGACGACTACGTGAGTTTCCATCGTTTTGCACCTGCTACAATGTCGCATATCGAGACGCTGAATTCCCAAGATTTGAGCTCTACTTTAGACTCGATGGGTATGCACAGCCATGCGAACGTCAATGGCCATGAGTCGACACTCAGAAATCTTGGGAGTTTGCCCGAGAATGATATCATTCACAGCTCTCCTAGTGTCAATGTTCATATAGATAACACCGACAAACTTAGAACCCAAGGGTCTTTAGCTGAGAATGAGATTGATAAGGTCCTAAACACGGGAGTTGAATCACTCAGAAATTCAGATGCTTCTAAAGAAACTACATATTCCGGGCCTACACTATCAAAAAGGGGTCCCTCATCTTCCGGGGTTGAGTTCACGGATGAAAAACTTGGATTTTCCAAGAAATGGCAAAGAGTCTTCTGGAAATCATGTGTTTATCTTGTTACTTTAGGGATGCTCGTGTCTTTGCTATTGGGGCTAAACATGTCGTGGAGTGCAATTACTGCTGCACTCGCTCTTATCGTTCTCGATTTCAAAGATGCCCGGCCTTGTTTAGAGAAGGTGATATTCATTTTTTTATAAAACTGTTCGCAAACTTTTTGATGCCACTGACGTTTAGAGATCTTTGACATCCAGGTATCGTATTCGCTACTGATATTTTTCTGTGGAATGTTTATTACCGTCGATGGGTTCAATAAGACGGGCATTCCGAGTACTTTGTGGGAGTTCATGGAGCCATATTCGAAAATAGATAGCATACAGGGAACTGCTATCTTAGCAGTTGTTGTTGTTGTGCTCTCAAATGTGGTTTCTAATGTTCCGACAGGTATACCAAGTTGAACTCGAATGTTTTTTCTAAGATTTTTAACACTATTTACATTAGTAATTTACATCTAAATTTTGTATTGCTATATAATCCTTGCTTGGCTGATGTTATAAATATCAAAGTTCAAGTCAGTCCTATTCAACATTGTAAAAAAAAAAAAAAATCGAGCTTTTCAAGTCGAACAACTCGATTCAGTTCCATTGTACCTCTATGCTAAAGCATTTATACGTGAAGCCTTGTTCAGTAACTTGTGTAAAATTAATATTGATATATCTAACGTTGCACACTCTGGTTGTTCCTAGTGCTGCTACTCGGAGCTCGTGTGGCAGCGTCGGCAGCGGCGATATCACCTGCAAGCGAGAAGAAAGCGTGGCTGATCTTAGCCTGGGTGAGTACTGTGGCCGGGAATATGTCGCTCTTGGGTTCAGCTGCAAACTTGATCGTCTGCGAACAGGCACGTCGTGCTCAACACTGCGGCTACACTTTAACATTCTGGAAACACCTCAAGTTCGGATTTCCTTCAACGATTGTGGTCACCGCGATAGGTTTGATCCTCGTCAGAGGGTGACACTCTTATTTCCAGTCCTAAGATTGAGTATATTTTATGCAAAATGCCACCAAAAACTTGCCATGGTCAGATTGTACGCAAGTGTAAGTTCTTGGGAGAGTTTTATGATTTCTTTCGTCGTAGATCTTTTAAAACTGTTGCTAAAGCCATTGTTGTTAAATGGTGCGTTCAAAAACAACGGTTTTTTTTCCGTCGTTGTAGCTACCATTTGCGCTGGATTTGAATTTAAAAACCGTAGCCTACAAATGTAGCGACGGAACTAAACAATCGTCGCTAAAATTAGCGACAATTTGTTCATACATTCCGTCGCTATTTTAGCGACGGTTTATCATGGTTTCCGTCGCTAATATTTTCGGTAAAATAAAAAAAATTACTTTTGATAATTTAATAAATCTAAACAAACTTAAAATATTACTATAATAACATAATTCCTGATCTTAACTAACACTTAAAAATTTACCAAAAATTAAAGAGATAAAATTTACATTAAATCGAAACTAAAATCGTGCAAGAGAGAAAAATTTTAAGTGTTGTGAAGTGGTAAAATTGTGTAAGAGAGAAAAATTTCAAGTGTTGTGAGGGAGGGGTAAGAAAATGGATCCAAAGTGGCGGTATTTATAGAAAATTGTGCGACGGTTATTGGTTAAAATGTCGCTAATAGCGACGGTTATTGACAAAATCGTGGCAAATAATGGCGGTATTTTCAAAATTTAAATTTGCGACGGTTTTTTGACTATCGCTATATTTAGCGACGGTAAAGCTATAACTGTCGTTAATATTAGTGACGGGTTTTGTAAAATCGTCGCTAAATGAAAACATGCGACGGTTTAACTTAACATGTCGCTAAATGTAGCGACGGTTTATTAAAACTGTCGCTAAATATAGCGACGGTTGTATTTCAAACCGTCGCAAATGTGAAAAAGCGACGAATTTGAAGAAACCTAGCGACGGGTTTCTCGAAACCGTCGCTAAATATGATAACAGTGTCCAAAAAACACGCTAATATACAACAGTTCGCAGAACTGTTGTCATAAATGCTCAAAGATAACAGTTTTATAGAATCATTGTCATTAACCCTAAAAACCGTTGTATAAAACCGTTCGTTGTCTTTTCCTTCAAAAGACAACAGTTTTATAAAACCGTTTGTTGTCTTTTGCTTAAAAAATGCTCTACGACAACGGTTTTAACTAAAACCATTTTTAAAAAACTTTTTGACAACGGTTTTAGTTAAAACTGTTGTCGTAGAAGTGTTGTTGATTTAAAAATTTCTTGTAGTGAGACAAAGACAAAACAAATGTTAAAAATTGAAATTCTTAAATTTCAAATTCAGGTCAATTAGTTAAAAGTTCATGGGAGTATATTTTCAGTTGATCAAGTTTCAGTATTAACTGTCAAGCATATATTAGTAGAAATATAAAGAATATTGTGTAATAATTTAATTTTAGGGAATAAAACTAAAGTTTTCCTTATTTTTTACAACAATGAACTAGAAAAAGTACGTGGAAATCTAAGAGTGACCCAATTATTATGGTTAAAATTTTTAAAAATATGTATGTCTGGTTAAAAATTTTGAATATTTATTTTGCTATTGTGATTTCTACCAACCTAAAATGCCACTGATTTCTGTCCAAACAAATGGTTCATCTTCATATGGTGTGTTTGATTGATGTGATTAAATAAAGATAGATGAATAATCACGTACTTATCTAATGTTTGGTTAAAATTTTAAGATATATTAATAATCATTTTGACCCGGTTTAAGATCTACTTTTATGATTAATTATTTAATTATTAATCTAACAAATTAAGTGGGATAAGTTATCAACACACCACAAATTACATTTATATCCTCTTATCTCTTATGAAGATAAATATTTATTAAATTCTAATTTATTGTGTTTAATGATTACCGTAATATTTTCAAATATATTTCTAATAAATATATTTAAATTAATTTTAATAAACATAAATTATAATTATAAATATTTAATTATCTATTTAATTATTTTAAGAATATTTATAATTATTTAAAAAAACAATAATATTATAATATCACTAAACTTTATTTAACATTAAAATTAATATTCAAAATATTATTACTATTTTAATTATTAATTATAAATATTTAATTATCTATCAAATTATTTTAAAAATATTTACAATTATTTTAAGTAAAACAATAATATTGTAATTATTACTAAAATTTTATTTAACATTTGTTGGGGATCGATGTAGAGTTTAGGGGGGATGAATAAACTCTTCTCATTCGATGATAGTTTATGCAAAGGTTCTAAAATCATGTTAGATATTGTAGCTGTTCTTGTTCAATAGTACGTCCAGCAGATCACAATTAAAAGTGCGGAAACAATCCGACGGAGTAGGGTGAAAAACAGTAATAGCAGTAGGTAGTAACACAGTAGTTGTTTCTGGAAGTTCTAAGATAAAATCTTCTACGTCTTCCCTTCTTCTGTTTCCAGAAGGTATCACTAAAAGATTTTGGTTTTACAGCACACACTTGTACACACTCACTTCAGCAGGGCTTATCTATTGCCTACTGAAACTATTAGCAACTCAATACAATAGTTCAATATAGCAATGTTCTGGAAAAGGCTCTTTCCAGTTTACAAACTCTTCTACACGATATTATAAAGTTTTGCTTGAAGAGATGAAGAAACAGCAGTACAAAATGATCTCCAAAGATCAGATGCATAATATGATGCGTGTACTGCTTTTCTGCAAGTTTGAGCTTTTGAAGATAATGGAAATTTCGCGGTTGCTCAATGTATCGTTGGATAGATAAGAATGATCAGCGTTGTTATCTAAATGGTTTTGATTCATATATATAGATAACTGCATCCAAGGTCTATAATAAAAAACGGCTCTTTTGACTCTTGATATAAGCAGCTTTATTTCCTAAAGAGGATCCTGCAAAAAGCTTTCAATCAATCAGTTTTGTTACTTACTAAAATTAGCAGGATGAATTAAATGTTTTCGTACAGCAATTAATGTCGCAATAAATGCTTGGTACTAGATAAAGTAACGATAACAATTAAGATCAGAAAGCTACTGTTTTGCATAATCTTCTGGTTGGTATTATTATTACTGGTTTTGATACTTATCACCACAATAAAATTAGGTCAACAACATTAACATTCAAAATATTATTGCTATTTTAATTATTAAAGTAAATACATATTTACAAATTTATTTCTAATAAATATATTTAAATTAATTTTAATAAATGTAAATTATAATTATAAATATTTAATTATCTATCCAATTATTTTAAGAATATATATTTAGTTAGCATTTGGGGCATTTTAGTCATTACAATAAAATTACAAAATTAATCCATCATTTTAAAATCATACCAAACACCATGTTATTTATCACACCATACTATTAATACATATATCTCATTTTTTAATCACTCTAATTATTAATCATTTACTTATACTATCACACGTACCAAACGCAACCATAGGGTATATCATTGTAGTGAGGAAAATAGAAGATTGTGTTCAATTACAGAGACATTACTGGTCTAGAGAGATGAAAAAACATCAAGTTTAGCACCTGATTATGAGTAATCTACATGATACACATCGTTATATTTATAATTCAACCATGTATGATATTTGGGTACATTTTTTGATATAGAATCAGATAAAAGTCTCAGCTTTCAATTTCAAACTTGATTGGAGAATCATAACTATCATTTGATCAAATCCATGCTGAAATGCCAGAGTTTCTTTGCCATATCTGTGTCTCCAGCTTTCGCACTTGCTTTGGCCATGTTGTTGTCCACAAAATAGGCACATGTTGTCCCCTTTAGTTTCGGATGCAAGGCCAGATAACAAGTGGTTGAAGCACCCTTTAAAACATGAAGAGTTAGAATTGAACTTTCAATGCATCAAAACATAGATAGTGGATGGACATGTTTGTAAGGAATATTGCTTGACAGATGTGAGTGTATATAATAGTAGCAGTGTAAAATTATAAATTTATGTTTTATCAGAATTAAGTGTTGTATCAAATGTTACAATATTTAAGACAACATGCAGCAGAATATTAAAGTTTGTAACACAAATTGACTTTAAATAAATACGATGGACAAGATTAAATTTGCACAAGTATAAATACTTGTGCGGTGCCTCATGACAAAAATTAATCACTAAAAAACTAAAACGTTTACAAAACCTATCAGTAGTGATTTTCACAAAAATCAATTTCCTCAACACGTTGAGAAAATAAACGCTTTCTAAAATCAAATACTCAGAATAAAACTTATTCAAAAAAGCAACAAAAAACGTGATGCCAAAACTGGAGCAACAAAAACGATCTTCAGCCAACTTCGTCACGGATGTTGTCTGCAGATGTCTCCAACATTCAAGGCAACACGCAGTATTTGCACTCTTCAAAACAGCACGTCCCTTGAAGAAATATTTCTCTGAAATCTATGACGTGCACAAGTGCGTGTATGATTGATCGAGGAAGAGAGAACTTCAACAATGTCCTTGTTTCTCTTATTTATAGACATTCTCTCTCTCCTAGATTTAATCTCCTTGGAAAAACTTATTGCACAAGGAAAGTAAGAGTTTAATTAGAAACAAACTTCTTTTAAACATTGATATCATATTGATATCATATCATGATAATATTTGCATAATTATCTCATTATCTAGAAAGATAAAATCTCATAAGATATTATACAAAATCAAATTACAAGAAAAAGATAATATTAGGGAAATCATATAAGATAAGAAATTATATCATTTAAATTATGAAATAATATTTCCCATCAATCTCCCCATTTTTTCCTTTCTGGACAAAATGAGATCAAACTCATTTATCCTTGTTAACTCAAGTCATCTCCCCCTGAGTTAGAGAATTTTTCTCCCCCTGAATAAAATATAGTTAGCACGGGTGTTGTTAATTTTGTTGGCAACACTTGGGACAACACCTACACGATTTCATTAACAGTTCATTAAGCAATTACATCAGGCGCAGAGTAAAACAAAAATCCTAACAAAATGATAGATAAAACAGCAAACAACAAACATAAAAAGTAAAGTAAAGCATCAAACAAAGCACACTCTCATCTTCCCTTCTGTTTCCTTGGTCCCAGATGGACCAGCTTCAGTAGGAGTTTGCTCACCATCTCCTTCTCCCCTTTTTTGGCCAGGAAAGATACTTACATCCAAAAGCAGCCTGTATTTGGCCACAAGATCTTCATAATATGCGATGTCAGCCTTAGCCTGAAAAATCTTGGTGAGGGCATGATTAATTTGAGCTTGGATTTCCGCCGTAGTGAACTTCACAAATCCATCGGGCGGTGGAGTAGAAGTGGAGCCTTGGCGAATTCCAGAATCAGGAGCGTTAGGACGGGGCTCAGACTAGGGAAGGTCTACTTTCCTGTTACTTTTGAATAGGGCAGAGACAATCTTCAACAATTCACTGACATCAGAGAGTTGCTCGTCAATGTTCCGAGTGAATTCCTTGAGTTGTAAGAATCCCATATATAAGCGAAGGAAAAGGGAGCTTGGAAGATTTCATTCATCCTGCAGCATATTGGAGGACTGTCTTGAAAACCAGTATGCCAAAGTTGAGTGTGCACGTTCCAATAGCAAACAATGTCAGGGCTTGAAACTTAGACAGCACCGTGGAATTTGAAGATGGTGTCCAGTTTCTGATCACAACTTTGTGGAGTACAAAAAAAAGAGAAGTCAATGTTGCAGCAGAAACTTTCTCAGGATGTGTAGGAAAATGTTGGATTAATCCTCCAGTCAACAGAGAGATGAATTCATTAAGATCTGGTAGTGGACCATCATCAATCTCGGGTGTGCCATAATAGGCATTTATAACTGTGGGATTGAATTCATACACTCTGTTGCGGACAAAAACGCGGCCATATTTGACAGACCGTTCATCACTTACTCCTGGAGAGAGGTTAGTGTAGAACTCAAGCACAACTTTGCGGCAGAATGGGAGGACAATTGACACAGTAGAGAACATACCTATCGACTTCAGAAATTGCACCAGATTGTTCTGGGGGAATGCTTCCATGCCAATATTTCGCTCCTCAATAAAGTCACGGTTGGTATAAAGGGGCCACTGCGAGACAGCCTGCTCTGTGTAGAAGATTGGATTGGATACTTTGTCAAGATCATAATCGCTCAGGTCCGTGTTGTCCAAAATGTCATCAACATCCGGCAAAACACTGTCACCATCAGATGAGGAGTCAGATTCTTCTTCCAGCAAGTCATCAGGACCCTTTGAGGAGGAGTCACTGGATCCTGTGGAGCCTTCGGCGTCGGATGCTTCCACCATCTCATGAACACCTTCATGGTGGACACTTTAGCAGCAGGGTCAGGGGCAGATTGTTTGGACTTCCTCAGACTGACTAACACTTGAGCCAAAGATACTTCGTCTTCATCAGACGAAGTTGATTTCTGTTGTTCAGTTTGTTGTGCTTCATCAGAAGAGCTCGAAGCTTTCTCACTAGAAGAAGTAGAGGACTTCTCAGCAGCTGTTTGAGTGGGTTGTTTCCAGGCGACCAACTCGTAGTCCGCATCTTCAGAGTCATCCCCCGAAGAGTTTTCTGGGTCAGCAAGGGAAGGTCGTCTCGGCCCTTCACCTTTGCGGCGAAATCGCTTGGATGTAGTTAAATCAGGGTTATACCCTGCTTGTCTCTTGGATCTTCGAACTGGAGGTCGAGGTGGACACGCCCTTCTTAGAATAGTGAAGTCTGGAAGATTTTCGATATTAATTTCATTTCCCGACTCCCCCGGGGCAATTACTTCCAACGTTACTAGTTCTTCAAGAGCGGGTACCATCTCCAGAGATGGTTCAACCATAGGTTTTGCAGGAGATGTTGTCGAAGTGGGGGCAACATCTTCTCTGTGTCTCATCTCGCTTCTGATGTCAAGTGGGTCGTATCCACGCCCTGCCATTGATACAAACTAAATTGTAGGTAAAGAAGAGAATCGCGAAAATTGCAGAAAAATTAGAGGAATTTCACATAGGGAAAATCGCAAATTTTTGCAGAATGAACTTTTGAAATTGACGAGAAGTGAAACCGTGTGAAGTAAGGTGATAATTATGATAGCATAGTGCAACGGTAAAAAAATCACATTCGATTCGATCCAACGGTAAGAAAATAACGGTAGTGTTTTAATCGTAACAGCTTTTCAGAAATTACTGAGATAATTTCGTCCAATAATTTTTCAAGGTAATTTTCAGAATTAAAACACACATCAAATTAACACCACTGAACCATTAAAGATCACACGAATTCAATTTTTCTGTAAAATCTGGATTTTCATCGAATTTTTCTTTGTTGAAATACTCATGACCTCATGACATAACAATATTCACAATGTTATGTTTATGCATGACATATTTATGCCTAATAATATAATGTAACAGAAATAGAACCATGAAAACAAATATGAGATATGTTTAAAGATAAGTGTTGTCCCAAATGTTGGCAACATCTTCCAACAGCACTCACAATTCCAGAAAAACACTTTTAATTTTTCTTCACACACAATGATTTAATAACTTTCTGAACATAGAAGTGACAGCTCTCACACTAGAATAACAGTTTTCATTGGACTCCTCTATGTAGCTTTTTCCATTTTCTTCTATTTCTGTGTTAATTTTAGAAGGGGTAGCTAGCTCTCACACTGAAAGTGCACCCTTCATTGGGCTCCTTTAGATAGCTTTTTCCATCTTTCCTTCTAACACATACCCAAATTTTTACTATTATTTTTTGTTATTTTATCTTTAAAGTTGCTTGTCATATTGGTCAGAGTCAAGTGACCATACTTCAAATCCTTTGAGATTGAGTTCATACGTATAAGTGTGAAGATTAAAATATAACACGGAATTGTAAGTGCATCAGAAAAATAAGCAACACAGTTCAACACAACATATCATAGTATGAATGTAATGGAAAATGCCTAAGTCCTAAAAATGAACATGCATGTTAGGTGTTGTCCGAGATGTTGTAACATCTGAGACAACATCTATGTAAGTTTAGGCAGAACACATGATGTGAGATTTCCTAAGGTTGGAGAATCTCTCAATATCTAATCACAGTACACAACTAAATATTCACTCTTAAGTCCATAGTCTTTTATCATTTGGTTCATCCATAAAAGTTGAGAACAACAACTTCCAGCTGCCACATATTCAGATTCAGCAGTTGAAAGTGAGACACGATTTTGTTTCCTACTATGCCATGAGATCAAATTATTGCCAAGATAAAAGCAACATCCAGATGTACTTTTTCTATCATCTAAATCACCAGCCCAATCAGCATCAGAAAAACCTACTAAATTCGAATTGGTTTCTTGAGTGTACCATAATCCTAATTCAATTGTTCCTGCTATGTAACGTAGAATACGCTTCACACCTTTTAGATGAAAAATTTTAGGATTAGCTTGATATCTTGCACACAAACATACACTAAACATGATGTCAGATCGACTATCTGCCAAATAAAGGAGGCTACATATGATGCTGTGATATAAAGTGTTGTCAACATTTTCGACAACATCATCTTTGCACAATTTTTCACTCGAGCCTATAGGAGTTTTCATATGTGGTGTTTTCATTTGAAAATATTATATATAAAATATTTGATAATCAAGCTTGCACAAATTTAGTCATACAAAAGTCCACGATATATATTTTAAATGATTGGATGTGAATAAAACAATCGCAATATAACTAAATAATTTATTCATATCAAATGCTTATCATTGGTTATTTCAAACGAAATATTTTATATGGAACCTGTTATGTTTGATGCAAACAGCCAGGTGCATGCATGTATTGCATGTATATGATTTGGGATGAATGATTTAACTTTGAAAAAAAAAATCGTGATGGATTTCAAAACACCAAAAGCATACTTTAAAAATCTTAAAAAAGTCTCTCTTGATTTTCCCATTAAAAGTAGGCAAAAATCCATAGATATAAAAATCTCAATGGTTATCACAATCAAGTCATAGCAAACCGCAGAAAACAACACTGTAAGCGAAACCCGGGAAAAAAATTCGAAGCAAACTAATAAAAATCTAGATTGAATGATGGCTCGACCACTTTGGTCCATGTAAAAATAAGAGTAACAATGAGACATGGAACACGATTGTCGACTCTCACGAAACAGTAACAAGACTAGGTTTATTTAAAGCATAAATCTTGCCTTCCATCCTTGCCCCCATGTAAAAAATAAAAATAATAACGGACCTAATTCCTTCCAAAACTTAGTCCAATTTTGTGACAGAAGACCTCTAGTAAAACGGAACCTCTGCTAGAAAAGGGCGATTGAGTAAAACATTACACAAGCTGATTATACTCTTCTCTATACTAGACAACACCTTTTTCTTTCAGACTCTATTTAATTCGCAAACTCTTCTCCAGTTTTGTTCTGGACATTACATGAGAATATCCGCCAAGCCGGTTCTCAACGTTACCAAGAACATTAATTTCTCCAAGAACGGATGCTTGAGTGGCCACTTTGTCAGAGTTTCCGGGAGTTTCTGATCCCGAAGAAAGGACTAGTCTCACGTGGTCAGCAGATACAGCTTTCTTCCATCCTTCACAACAAACAGATAAAATTTGTATTTTCAGGAACAGGTGAATTTTGTCGGTGCAAATTGCTAAGACTACGAAAGAAGGATCACTCTAAAACAGTAAAACTATGCATACTCAGTGCAAGAAATTCTTTAGCTGTAATGCTGGAGAACGGTGCACGTTCTTGTTGAGGGGTTTCGCCTGAAAGTAGAGAGACGTCCTTTCCACTGTCACGATCATCGTCTTCATCATCATCGTCATCGTCTGGCGAGTGTGATGGTACACATCTTTCACTGGATGAAAATCGATCATTCATACTCGACATACTAAACATCTCGTCTGATTCTTCCTTACCGCTCTGAACTGGGGAGGTACTTATAGGTTCGCCTTTTGTGCCAGACCGGACACTGTCTGCTTCAGTTAGTTCACCCACATGCTCCATGCTAGGAGTGTCTATCCATTCACAAACTTTTAGTGCGACAGAAATAGAACCAATCATCACCTCGCTTTTAGTGTCTGCTATTTGGGAACTAACCTCTCTTGGCAACGTGGCTTTCAAGCTCTCCCCAGCACTATTTGGTTTAATTTTTCTTGTCCATACTTTGTTCCCATTAACTAGAACCTGGCCCTTGGAAGGTCGGAGTTTTTGTGTAGCTTCGGGTTTTAATGCTTGAAGATTTTTCCTAAAACCAAAGCCATTCCAGCCGGCCTTGTGTGATTTTAGAACCTGCCAATTATTGATAGCAACATGCTGGTGATCATATGCACTGGGCTCAATTATCTGAAAATCGTCTAGGATTATATGTTCAGTGTTAAAATTCAACTGTGCTTCAGTATCTGTTTCTTCTTTGCTACGATTCTGTAAGGAGTCTAAGTAGGACTGAATAAACTTGTCCGCATTTGGTGAATTTGAATCAGAATCAGATGGGGATGGAGTCGCAGATGCTTCAGCCAAAAGTGGTCCATCTACTGCATCAACGGTGACATTCATGTATATATTCCCCTCGTACAAGTGTTCCTTGAATTTTTGTTCCTTTTGACGAAGCTTTTTTTGTTTTTTCCTCTCCAAAAGTTCCGCTTGCCTGTCAAAATCACAACCAGGATGAGTAAATTGGCTCGTAATGCCATCAGCACTGGCATTACTCAATATGAGTCATGTCTCGTTTATGTAATTGAAGCAAAGTGAATTTTAAGATACATTAAGGTCTTACTTAGTGACTCCAATACCAAAAGCACATCACAGCAAATAGGTTTTAAAATAGACTCCATTGTTTTTGCTTTTTGACGAATTGAACAAGCATGAATTGATAGAAGAAAAGCTATGTTAATCTTAGAACTCATTCCACCTTGCCTCCAATACCTCAAGCACACTCTTAAATCAATCCTTTTTCCTCTCCCAGCTATTTCAATACACACTTCACCCCTTGATTTATTAATTGCACCAAATGTCCTCTCATATTATTAACTAACCCCCAATGTAGCACATTTTTTAAAATTAAACAACTAAATATTGGAGCTTTTTTTAATTAATTTATATTAGATTCATTAATAATTTGAATAAAAAATATAACTATAGCTACATCAGAATCTACGATTAAAAATATTTGATTAACTACAATCAATTTTCAATGACTTCAATAGTTAAAAAAAATTGAAACATATTAGGGGTAATTCAAAAAAATAAAAACGGGTCAAATTGAATCAATTAGCAACATAACACAGCTAAGTGTAAAAACAAAATGAAGCAATAAAAAGTACTGAGGATTAAGTGGGCAGAAATATGACTCGAGGTTAATTGGATCAACACTCCTAACACTAACAAAAAAGGAGGTCATACAGTTACAACCCCAACATCCAAGAAATTCTCAACGTAGGATGCAAATTCCAAGAACCATTTGATCCATAAAATTTACCAAAGAAGTCCAAAAGAAAGTATAAGTTTACATTTTTTGGAAATATTTACTTAACCAGCGGATAATATATGCGGATACCAGACATCACAATACTCAAGACCAACTACATAGAACAGAAACAAAACTGATTAGACATAATGGCCATCACACTCATTAAGTAATACCAACAAACAACAGCCAAATTCCAAGTAACTATGTTCTGTCATGTAGAGGACAGCCACAAAATAAGTTCTTTACAATTAGAAGAAGGTTACAATTAGAAGAAGGTTAACTCCAAAGGCATAATAATTCCATAACACATACATATATGATATAGGATTATACTAAACATACAAATACATTTATTAAATTATGCACATGCATACACAGACAAGAGAAAGCTAGAGATGTAAGTAAAGTTTCATGCATAACATGTCCATTGCTCAATACCTTTTTTGAGCAGCTTCTTCCTCCTCGACAAGCAGCTTGTGGCATCTCAAAGCCTCTGCATCTTTGTCCGCAACCCATGCTTTCACCTGGTTACAAAAGCACGAGCCATATATATTGTATACCATATTAATTTACTCAAGAGACAAGACTGAGCCAACAGACTAAGCTATGGCTCTGTCTAATGGAAGGATGATAATCTTCAATAGTAAACCACAAATCCACCTCCAAAACAAGAAGAAAAGGATAGATGATAGAATCCCTCATGGTTGGCTCAGTATGTGGTAAGGGAAAATAGACATTCAAGGATTTTGTTTCTGCTTTTAATGCAGTTATATTTGGGTAAGTTTTCCTTAAAACATCCTCACAGTTCTACAAGACAGAACCATTCAACCACAAAAATACTTTCAGACCGCATATTGTGAGATAAACTAGCAGTGATTCAAAGGTACCTAATCACAGTAACAAATGAAGAAAAGATTGATGAAGAGTGAATACCAGCTGCAGTTCAAAGAGGAATCCAGTGCAAGCAACTAAATTTTTCAGCTCAAGGCTATTTTTAGCCGCTTCTACATCAAAAACATATTTTTGCACAGAATCAGCGGTGCCAGCACATAAAAACGTTCTCTCGCTGGCATTATCAAGGATGCTGAACAACTCCTGTGAGGATATTGGCAGCCTGGGAGGCTTAGCATGAATAATGTCCTGAGACCAAAGAAAGTTTCACTTAGGGAAAAAAGAACAAAAAGAAAAAAGCAATGATAGCAGTGTAGAGAACGTAGGGACGATTGAACAGGTGTCAGTTTGGCCTAAAATTATGCTTCCTCACCAATAATGCAGAGCCAGCTTTCACATAAACTGGCGGAAGAGTCCACAGCCCTGATTTGCGAATAGAGGATGCCAAAGCCCTAATTATCGACGATCCAGGAATATCCTGAACAATGACATAGCAGTTTAATCAGTGAATATTATAGGAAAGACCAGTAATTCAACAAAAAAGAAAGGACGGATATCGCATTGTTAATTCATTAATTGGGAGACCATGTTATTCTTGAATAAAAGGATTAGGAAAGGCAATAATGTATGCATAATTTAAAGAAAATGATATTTGTTGATAATGAAGACATTGAAATCATTCAAAAATAAATAAAAACAACCTAAGGAAGACAAGACCCCATATTTCAAACTCGTTTTATGAAACTAGCTATTGAAATCCTTAAATAGTTGCCTAGTATTATTGTGCTTCTCATATTTGTAGGCAACATCAATTGTCAGTGATTTTCGTCAACCCAAAAAAGCACACAATATTTCAAGTATTTTTAGATACAAAAACACAGTCAACGACAACAATAAAACAGAATAGAAAACAGAATAATGAAACAGAACATAACAGCACACACAGTTTTATTTAGAAATGATTTTAAGTGCGTGCACTTTCATTTGAACGTATCTACTCTAACTACTAAAATGAGTGTTCTGCTTTTAAGGAAACTCCTAGAACCATCACAAATGCAACACTGAACCCCGTCAAAGCACAAGGATCATAACATAATACTAGTAGACATAAGAAAGAAAGATAAGCATATAGACATTCTATAAGAATGTAAAAGATTCTGATATGTGTAGAAAATTCATTAACACACACGCGAATCTTCTTCATGCGCCCAGTGTCATTATGGATGAAAAAGCCAAATGCTGTTTTCTCAGAATATACAAGACAAAGTCCATTGACTTCCGAATTCAGTTAGTACTCAGCCAAGAAATTCCTACGAAATGAGAAAATACTAAAGTTCAACCTATTTCATAAAGGATCCAGATGAAATATAAGACAGATATAATATCTACAAACTGAGCAGCATGCCATACATATTCACATTTTAGATATGGTGAAACAAATATTTGAAAACCTTTCATTCGCCTAAAAACTTGTTTAGATCGCTATCGAAGATTCAAGAGCTATGTACAAAAATATTACGACAATATCATAGGAGGCATAATAGACGTGTTTGAGGTCAAGAACTGGTATAGCTAATAAATGCCCAAAATTATTTACATGAAAAATGAAAACACAAAATGGTAAGATAGGAGTATCTGAAACAAACTAACAGGTAACTAACCAAAAGAAAATCCTAGCCTACATTAACACTTTGACACAGAAAGAGATCATTTGATTCATCCATCGTTTTTTCCTACTATTTGTCAGTGGTACTGGCCACATATGGTTTGTTTCTTTCTTTCATGCTTCCATATCTGTCTAAAGTCGATGCTCAGCTCCACAAAGACAGACAATAAAGGAAAGGCAAATGTCCATATTGTTGAACTACCAAGTCCAGGTTAGATTTTCTTACCATGGACAATATTGATTTATCATCAAACAAAGCAATTCCCTTGAAACAATGCAGACAGGCAGACAATTAAACATGAGGTCAAACATTCATGAGGTTGAATATTTGTGTAAAACAGATATACGCCCCACGTAGAAAATAATTTAGTTGGCAATTACCTTCAGCATCACATCACTCAACGACACTATTTCCATGGACTCCTTCAGTGATAGCTGTGGGATAATGGTGAAATTAATTAAATAATGGTGAAATTAATAAGAAACAAATGCAACAGGGGAACGTAATCTATTACCTTATCCCAAAAAGCCGCCAATAAATTCCTGTTTTTGTGAGATTCCTACATAATGTGAACTCAAGAATCAGAAATATTTGAGAAACGCAAACTCAAAAAAAAAAAAACAATTAGTCTGTCTTCACCAATTTTGACATCTAAGATTCACCACAATATGCTAGGAGAACGTAACACTAGGAAAATTTGTCATATGATAACAGAATAGATAAACTAATGTTATTATGAAAGCTCAAGAATTCAGGAAATGGCTGTCCATATTCTACAATTTCTCATTTAATCATGTAAAATTCATAAAACCTTATCCACATTCAGAGACCGACGGTGAACTCGAATGTGTCTCCTGTAGTTAACTGACGAACAAAACTCTCGGGAACACTTCTCACACTTCTGCATCTGAACTTTCACGGGAGTAAGCAAGGGCCAACCAGGAAGATCTGTAAGAAAGTCGAATGAGGCAAAAATTAATAAGCAAACTATAGCAGCTGTTGACAACTTGATGATATCCAGTGATTTTTCCACGGGTCAATGGCTTATAGGCTATAGCAACATAAGAGCATTACATTAAAATAGATAGGCTTAAATTGTTTACGCACCTGGCTGCTCTAAGGAGTGAAGCAACTGAATCCACTGCACTGGGCTGTCCCCAGTTCTTGAAAAGGGAAGGACAGGTTCCTTTCCAACAGCTTGTCTGATGAAATTCTCAAGGGAATCATTCCCTTCATCTGATTTCATTGCATTGAGATTTTCACTGGTGCAGAGATTTGCAACAGACATCTAAGCTCGAACTACAAGAAGATCGTATGGTGGCACTGCACGGATATATAGATTGCATGATCATATATGGAGGAGAGCAAAAAATGCAGACTCAATTGAACCAAAAGAAGAGAGTAATATAGAATACTTTAACCAAATAATGAAGCTATACAAAAATATTCAAATTATGGTAAGAAAAATATTTGACTTCATTCGTGAAAACCCATCATCTCATGAGTAGGAGGTCGAAATTGATTTTCAAAAGGGATGTAAAATAAGGATTCATAATGGCTCAATTAGTTGAATTCCAATGTCATAAAACAAGACCTCGATGAATGGACATATGCAAAGAACTAAAGCAGCCGCGACATGAAGGAAATAAAGCTTGGGCAAAAAAATCTAGACAACCAAGTATCAATAGTTAATATGGCAAAACTAATGCATTTTAACCCAAATGAAAATCGAGTCAAATTTTCTATGTAGACAAGCACGATTTTTTAATTGCCCCTGGAGGCAGTATAGTGACTAGGTGGTGAGTGAGGGTACGTCAAATGATGTTATTGTTTAGAATATAGATTGATCTTCTGCAACGTGATAAACATTAATAATTAATATAGATATAGAGAATCTCGTATAACAGATCATCCGAAGTTTTCAACGTAATTATTTAAGTCTCACGACTGACCACTGACCAACATAAAGATTATGCTATTCATATAGCATACATAAGATAGTCTGAAAATATTCTATGAGTGTGATTAAATAGAAAATTCAAACTAAGGATCGAAAAAAAAAAGTCTTATGTCCAACAGGAACTGTTTCTGCTGTATACGCACTAAAAAAACAATGCTTGATAAAGTAATTTCATAAGCTCAATGTTTTTGCTAGCCCTATATCTACGTTATTGTACTAACAAGTGATATCCATGTCAGCACACTGCACACCCACCACCCAACAATAAATATATAGTGAATCACAAAGATTAGGAATCAAATTTTCCCAAATGCACAACATAATCATATCCCCAACATACATAATCAGCAAATACACCGTAGCTGAAGCCCATGTTCTTCTTTCCTGCCATGCAGGGGTGTAGCCATAGTATAGGAGCCCAGCAAAGATTATCAATTTTTTTTTATATAGACATAGTGTAGTCCAATTATTTCCTTAAGCTCATCCATAACAAAAATAAAATGAAAAGAAAAAAAGAGAGAGAGTAAAAAAACAATAGAAAAAAAGCTCATCTCTCTCAGCTTCAGGAGCGCCTGGAAATTGGAATTCTCATCTCAATAGAACTTCTCACTCTCTGTGAAGCCTTGAATCCCAGTGATGGCTTCAAATCATTCTCTGAAAGTGCTATTTATTCTTTGATTGATAAATTTTATCCCAATGATTTTTCTAAAGATGACATGAAACATTTGAAAACTCAATTGGATCATTACAAGCTTGATGTATTTGAGGATCCGAGGTTTAAAGATGTTGATTCTCTTCCTAAATTATGTCGACTACTAGTTGAAACAAAGAAGCCGATGATTTATTTCATTATTGATAGACTGATTCGTTTGGTCATGACTCTTCCAGTTTTCACTGCTACAACTGAGCGAGCATTTTCAGGGATGAAACTTCTCAAGACACCACTTCGCAAAAAAATGGAGCATGAATATTTAAACAATGCAATGATTTTGTATATTGAGAGAGAGATTGCTCATGACATTGATATAGATTACATAATTGATAGATTTTTTTTTTTGAAAAATCGAAGGTTGCGACTAAAGTAGTGTTTATTTAAGTTACCCTCTTTCGCGTAAGTTTTTTTTTTTATGCGTACTCTTTCATATGATTTAATGTTTGAACTTTTGGAAAATATTTATCCAGATTTGATGATTATATTGTTAAAATCGTGGATTGCACTTAATCTTTATGTCATATGGAAAATGTTGTATTGATTTCTAGATTAATATTTTTTTTATTTTTTAGTGCCCATATTTTGAAATTCTCGCTACGCCCCTGCTCCCTTGACCATCCCACCACCACAAAAGAAATTCCCGATGATACGTGTCAAAATCTTATCCGTCAACTGATTCAATGATGCAAATAATTCCAAATAGGACAAACTCAAGCAAAATTCTACATGGAAAACCTAGAACCACAACATAAAACTTGCCCTCCAATGAAAAGGGCGGAAAAGAAAACATTAAAAACAGATCAACTGCATAAGCGCAAACAATCTCATTAATCTCAGATGAACAAACGAGCAACGTACCGAATGGTTCAGTTCAAAATCCATAACAAAATCAAATAGACAGATAAAAACAAACATATAAACAATCAGCAATCCCACACATGTCGGCCTGAAAAAATTTTCCGCGGCTAAAATGAAGGAGAAAAACAAACAACAGATGCTAGGGTTCATGAGATCACGTGATCTGCGATCCGCATATAACTTACAGTCCAGTCCATATATGAGTGAAAAGAATCACGTACCGGTCCAATTAAGTGACAGGATGATCGCCGGCAACAAGTGAAACGGTTGCTCGTCGGCGGAAACGACGTCCTCGGATTCGTAGATATGAATCTATTACTTAAACGGGAGAAGAAAAGAGTCGGCGAAGGTTTTTAAAGAGAGAACTGAAATGAAGGTGGGAATGTCATGAAATGGGGAGAATATATACACTGTGAAAAGTAGATACTAGACTCCCTTTTTTTCCATTAGGTTTTATAAATAAATAAAATTTAAAAATTTAAGACCATGTTTTTTTTTACACATTTCAAATAAATAACTTATTACCAAATATTTTATTACAATTTTACATATAAATTTTAGTATCGCATTTAAAAACATCAAATTTCTTTGGATATGCAAACTTTGAGTAGTCGATTCATAGGCCACTTAGTCGAATGTATCGTTCAAGTGAAAAAATGCCGATTGTTTTTGATAAATTAACTTTGTCGTGTTATATATCTTTTGTTTTTAACTTATTTTTTTTAAAAAAAAAAAAACCATCTTTCTATCTCATTCTATCCCCCTTGATTGAATTGTCCACATATTGTCACTTTGCCATGCATGAAAGATACAAAGAATATCAAATAATTCATAGCGTCTTCATTTTCATATTGAGATACAACATGATCTTATAACAAAATCATCATCGCGACTTGATTCCTTGATCCAATACCACTAAGAGTATCTATGTGACTCCTACAAGTTTAAGATGTGGTTCTCATGATATAGCATATTGCCCAGCAAGTTCGATAAGTTACTATTACACACGTAACTTTTTGTGGTGTGTATCAATTATTTCTCGATGTTCATGTTGGTGACTATCTGCTACTAATTCGATATTCTTCGGGTCTAAGGCAACGCAAGCATTGCGTTGCTGCACAATGGATTTATGTGATAACTAATTCACATTCATCACTGCTTATGAAAATATTTAACTCAAAGTGTGATAAAATTCTAATGTATTTCAATATAAGTTCATTTAAACATCTACTATATATTCAAGTCCATGTGAGATAACATACTATACAGTTTTTGAAATTTAATATTTTCAATTAGTTATTTAAATTACTACAAAACCTGTGTTAAAAAATTTTAAGGTTAAAGTGGTCAAAGTATAGCGAAGAAAAAGAAGGCCTAAAACTATTAACAATGTTTAATTTGATTTCCAGTGAAATAGAAGTCGAGTTCGCAACTGTTTACTTGTATTGTATTTAGGGAAACGAGTAAAACCGAGTCGAACAATATTAGGTTCGAGCTCGGCTCGTTTAAATATATATAAACTCTAGTTCGATTCAAGCTTTTATCATTAGGTTTGAGCTTGACTCGTTTGAAAATTACTAAGCTCATGAATAACTGAAACTCAATTCGTTAATAGCTCGTTTATCATTCATGACGAATCGAGCTTGAGCTCATTAAACAAATTCATTTTCAAACTCGTTGAACAAGCTCAATTCCGAGCTCTTTGAGTAATATTAGCCAGAAGGTCAACTAATGTATGAAAATATAAGGACTATACTTTTTATTTTATAGAATTTTTATGTTTCTCTTTCATCACAATTTCAATTTGAGACAAACAAAAAAACAATGCATGTTGCCTTCCAATGTCACGTTCACGGCCCAATAAACTAACTCAAAAAATTAGCAAAGCTCGAGCTTGGGCCACATAAACTCCTGAGCTTTCGCTTTTGTGTCTCTCTAAAATTGAAGTCATGATAAAATATTGGTTCATTTAATCATGAGGGACTTCCATAGACAAATTTTCTATATTATAGATTGAAATAGAAAATAAAACACTTGTTATTCAACAATATAATATAAATTGTATCTCATTCTTCTCGACTTAAGGATATTCGGCTCGTAAGCTCCCGAACTCGAGCTCGAGAGCTTACGAGGAGCTCGAGAGCTTACGAGCCGAATATTCTTAAGCTCGAGTTCGATAGGCTTAACAAACTATCTCAAACGAAATTTTTATCAAACCAAACTCCAAATTGATTGCGACCAATTTAGTTAATTTACATCCTTAATTGTATTTTTTGAAAGACAAAAACATGTGTGAGACGGTCTCATGGGTCGCATTTTGTGATACAGATATCTTATTTGGGTCATCCATAAAAAGTATTACTTTTTATGCTAGTAGTATTACTTTTTATTGTGAATATCGGTAGAGTTGAATCATCTCACAGATAAAGATTCGTGAGATCGTCTCATAAAAGACATATTCTCTTGGAAAATAATTTGCCCCCTTGGCAGTTAACATTGCCAAGTCAAAAAAGATCGCTAAAAGGGTATTAAGTTGGGCATCTAGATATAATTACAGCCACGGGGGCTACCGGGCTAAGCATCTTTATTAGATGATGAAGCATTATTTTTAATATATAAAAACCACCTCTTCTTAAACTATCTACTAGTTATTATCATTTTTAAAAATTTCAGTTTAATTTCTTTTATCTTGTATAAAAGTGGTTATTCTCTCATTACCAATTTTTATTTTTTTAATGATCAAACATTTCGATTTTCTGAAAAAATAATGACATTAAATTCTTTTGGACAGACTTGGATTTGGATAACCATTTCACAATGCATCATCAACCAAACATTGTTCATAATTTAAAAAACTATATTAGCAGTGTGTTGGCCATATTTCCTCATTCATATTTAACAATTTATATTTATTTTAATATTCTCTCAATTTCTGATTATTATTATCTACATATATGAAAGCATGAAAAATTTGAAATGAGCCTGTTTTTGTTTGGTAGCCGGTAACCCAAAAAACACGTGTTCGATTTTGGGCCTTCTAACAATGCAGGGATTATTCGCTGTCAAGAGAGTTGCTTCTGTCAGAGTTGTTGTAGCCGGGTTTCTCTTCTCCTCCGTCTTTTTCCACTCCTATCTACTTGCGACCCTTCTTTCCTCATATATATGAAGAGGGCAAAGAATAGGAGAATCCAACGGTATGGAATGTGTTAAATTGTGTTTTCTCTTGATACGTGAACGTCAGTGATGTAAAATTGTAGTATGACACGGATCGACAGGGTCAAAGTGTATTGTGTATCTATGCTATCTATATATATGACACCAAAACATTCCTATTTTCTAGTTATACATAAAATATGTATTCCAAAAAAATCTTTTGGCCAAAGCATAAATCTATCCGTAAGACCAAATGGTCCTCAAAGCTTCAGGGGAAAAAAATATTCTGGAGAAGTTAAACGGGTCACTTTCATTATTTCCGGGTGGGCTTTTTGTAAATGCATTTAATCTGGGCTTAGCCCAGACACCAGACGGTTGGCTCCGGTCCATGTCAAATACTGGTTTGAAAATAAATGTCCAAGAATTTGGGTGCCAATTCGCTAATATGCACAAGGAAGGGGGGAGAGGGTGAATATTAGATTGCTTAAACTCGTTTCGTTCTCACTTCCGGGTCAGTTAAAAAAGTAGGAGTGAGATAGAAAATATTTAAAAAATAAGGACTCTGACTTTTTTTTTAAGAAACAAGTAGTTGACTTCTGATTATTACGTTAACTGCAATTAAACTCTTTAACTTAATTAATTATCCCCTTCTTTTCTTCTCTGTCAACACACAGTCTTCCCCCAATTAAAATTTACGAGTTTTTTTCCCCAAATCGAGATATATCGACTCAAAACCAATTTAATCGACTATGATGAGTATACCCAACAATCAACAATATCGACCATCAATGGTCGACCAATTGTTGGTCGACCAAAGAGCTTTGGTCGATCAACAGTGTCGACCATCAACAATGGTCGACCAAAGCTTTGGTCGACCAATTGGCTTTGGTCTTTGACCAAAGCTTTGGTCCTTTGGTCAAATGGTCGACCATTGTTTAATTTTGATCGATCATTGTTGGGTCTTGGGTAGATTCAAGAGTGAATAGATGGTCGATCTAAGTTTGGTCGACTCACGTTTGAGAAATTTTTTTCTTCAATAAGTCGATCGACCAATGAAAATAAAAAATAAATCGAAATAAACGTTAATATTATCATATTATTATTAGTCATTGCGTCGATTTGTACTGAGAATTGTAGTCGGAAAGAAAATGAAGTCGACGGAGAGGATTTAGGTTGAGTCGACGGATGAGAATGAATTACATGTTTAAAGTAAATATATATATATATAATCAAATTTAATGATATATTTAAACTTAAAATAAAAAACATTTAAATAAATTGATTAATAAATCATTTTTTTTAAATACTTCAAAATGGACTCCCTATCCCCTATATTTCCCTTCACTTCCCTGGAAGCTCTGTCTGCTTTCAAAGATTTCAAGTCAAAGGTGATCTTACTCTGCGAAAATCCCTAGGTGAAATTATTTGATGAATTGCCGATGATTTATCGTTGATTTTTGTGCGATATGTGCATGTTTTTTTGAACAAATTTATATCACTGTTGATTATCTAGTGATTTGGTTTCCATTCTATAGAAGTTTCTCCGAGTTTTAAAGATTTTGTTATCTCTTATTCTGGATTTGTACTGTTTTTTTTTGCTAGTGATTTTTGTGAGTGAACAAGAATCAAGTAAAATGCATATCCCTTTCCTCTGCGATTTGACGCGAATCATCTGTGGGGAATTTTTAATTTAGTCAGAAATTACTAAAACGGCCTCGATGAGCTGATTTTCTTTTAAAGAAAAGTGAAAAAGAAGGGAGGAATGTGCTTGTCTGTGTGGTGTTTTTTCGCAGTCTTGTGGGTCTGTTTTCAAGGTAAATTTTCTTCTCCGAGACCCAATTTGTTGGCATTATGCTTGTGAGTTTTATTCTTTGGTATTGTTGATGCACTTAATTTTGTATACTTTTTTTCTCGTTGGTATGATCTCTTACTCATGAATTTGTTTGTTTGCAGGCAATTCTTGGGGCAGACATTGAGGATATAAAAACTCCTCTTTTGTTTGCAGTTTGTGTTTTCCAGATTCCAGAAAACATGCCTATGGTTTTCAAAGGGATGAGTTTGGATTATAACGGACACTGATTGTTGACCACTGTGTTTTTGAAGTTAGTAGGCAACTTTGGGTTTCAAAAGGTGTTAGTTTATTTTCAAGATGGAGCCTCTCTGGACACTTGTTTATTTGCTGGAACCGCCTTCAATCATTCTACTTATAACAGCCGTAGTGGTGACATATGCCTCTGCTTCTAGGGCGTTAAGTTATGGAAAGGAAATGGAACGAAACCGTGACCTCTCAGAAGCTTCCATTACTTTGGACAGCTCTCAGGCTCTGATGATCCCAATAGTGAGCTCTTGCAGCTTGCTTGTTATGTTTTATTTGTTTTCTTCAGTTTCTCAATTTCTTACTGTTTTTACCACAGTTGCCTCAGCATTCGCCCTATACTTTTGCTTGTCTCCATATGTTACTCACATCAAGTCACAGTTCAGTTTGTCTGACCCATATGTATCTCAGTGCTGTTCCAAGCCATTTACGCGTTTCCAAAGTCTTTTATTGTTTATCTGCATTGCTTTAGTTATGGCGTGGATTGTATCTGGGCACTGGATATTGAACAACATTCTGGGTATCTCTCTTTGCATTGCCTTTGTCAGCCATGTTCGACTTCCCAATATCAAGATATGTGCAATGCTTCTGTTTTGTCTTTTCTTGTATGACATATTCTGGGTTTTCTATTCTGAGAGAATTTTTGGGGCTAATGTTATGGTATCGGTTGCAACTCAACAAGCATCTAATCCAGTACATACAGTGGCTGATAGTTTGAGTCTTCCTGGGCTAAAGTTGATTGCGAAAAAACTTGAGTTACCTGTCAAGATTGTGTTTCCCAGAAATATGTTAGGCGGTGCAGCACCTGGGAGTAATACTTCTGACTACATGATGCTTGGCCTAGGAGACATGGTAAGTATGCAGTTAAATGTTCCTGGTGATTTAGATATACATCATTTGGTTGCTGGCTTGGCTGGAGACAGTTAAAATGCTTTGAGATTTGGGTTGTGTTGTTTTGGCTCACAGCGTGTGAGCTAGCTCTACATATTCAGTGGGACCATATTGTTAAAAATCATCTCGATCTTACCACTATTGCCCTAATGTCTTTCTTTTGCATTATTTTCAAGCAATTTGGTGTCTGTAGTTTGTCTAATTTTAACCGATCTTTATCCATATTAGTCAAAATTTGTCCATGGCTTCAATAGATACCAGTTTTTATGGACATAATTTACCATTCCAGAGATTGTGAAAGCTCACACAGCTTTTGTCCACAGCCTCGTAGGCTCATATTTTTTTCAAGTTCCTCTCTCGAAATGCAAAGCATTTTAAGCATGTTATTGCGATGCTAAAAGAATAATGAACTGTTTAACCATTACTAAATCTTTATTTATTAATATTGTCGGTCACCTTCACTGCATTTTGGCTCTCAAAGCATGAGTTTACAGCATCCTACTAATTTTCCGGCATAATTTGTGTATTGCTTTTTGTACATATTGTGTGACAACAATTTAAGCTCTTGCTATGCTTATTTTTCTCGCAGGCGATTCCATCTATGCTTTTAGCTATGGTTCTCTGTTTTGATCATCGAGGAATTCTGCTACTGCCTTTGATGTAGAATCTTCAAAGAGTTTCAAGTACTTTCCACACGCGCTTACTGGATATGCAATTGGACTGGTGGCCGCATTAGCAGCTGGCATTTTGTCACGCTCACCTCAACCAGCTCTTTTGTATCTGGTATGTTTAAACATGATTATTCTGACATTATACTAAAGACAGTTGAAACTAAGGTGAAATTCAAATATATATATATTGTATTAAGAGTTGAAGAGTTCCACATTGCCTTTAGATTTTGACTTGTACTAGTACGTTCAGATATTATCCGACTTCGCCTTTGCAGGTGCCTTCAACCCTGGGACCCGTAATTGTTCGCTCTTGGGTGAAGAACAACCTGGCCGAGCTGTGGGAGGGAAATGCGATAAATGTAGATGAGAAAGCCCATCTAACAGTGCCCTGATACTTACGTGTGGTCTCAAACCCGTCCGCCGTCGTAGACGTTAGAAACTCGGAAAAGATATGAAGGGGGTATGATTTGGTCCACTTGATACCAAATCGGCATATGATAAAACGCCGAGCAGTCTGGCATGTACTGAGAAATCTGAGGCCATATGAGGAACTTTATATTTGGGAGCAAGACTTGAATACTATTTTATGGCTATTTCGAAAGATGATTACATTTGTTCACTTACATTTACAGAAATCACAATGATCTTCGTAATTGGGTAGAATCATAGGGCGTATATACACCATTCTTAAGGAGTTTTTATTATTAAATATCAGGCTATGATATCGAAATTTAAACATAGTTTGGTTAATATTAATTCAACAAGATTTAAACCGAATAATTTCTTTTTTTCTCCGATAATTTTCGAATATTTATACACGAGACTGATTAATTTTATCGATTTTCACAATAAAAAGTAATATTTTTTCATGGACGATCTAAATAAGATATATGTGTCATAAAATACGACTCGTGAGATTTTCTCACACAAGTTTTTGTTTTATGCATAACACACGTCGCTAATAAATGATTAAAGATTGAATTTCACTGACTAAAATCATATTTAACGGGTTGATCTTAACCCGGATAAACTAGACGGATCCTAAAACCCTTCATTCCCCATCCTGAGCGCAGAAGAACATAAACAAAATAAGAAGAAATCAATCAAAGCGAAAAAACAGAGCAAATTCGTACGGAAATGGGGACATCGGTGCAAGTGAAGCCTCTATGTGGAGTGTACAATGAGAATCCACTTTCGTACTTGGTCTCCATCGACGGCTTCAATGTCCTCATTGATTGCGGTTGGAACGACCATTTTGATGCTTCCCTTCTTCAACCCCTCGCCAGGTTTGATATAACACACATATTGTGGAATCTTTGTGTTCGCTAGATGGAATTGGTTTACTTGTCATTGTCGGTTTCGAAGTTTACGATTATAACTGTGGAGAAAGCTTTCAATGTGGACCAGGGTCGCTTCAACTGTGGATGCCGTATTGCTATCGCACCCGGACACACTCCATCTAGGCGCATTACCTTACGCCGTGAAAGAACTTGGACTATGTGCTCCTGTTTATGCGACCGAGCCTGTGTACAGATTGGGTCTACTGACCATGTACGATCACTATCTTTCACGAAAGGTGAAATGTTAATCAGGAACTTTTTGTTCTTGAGGAGCCTGCTTGCTCTTCTTTCTTGTTTCTATTAGCTACTGTATAACAGCTGTGCAAACTTAGACCCTCTCAGTTGTGTACGTGATTTAGCTTTCTTGACTGCGCTAGGAATCAATATTTTTCTACTGTTTCTGTAGTATACAAACGCTGACATCATGGAACGGTATACTTTTGTCTAATATGTCAGCAGTTGAAAGCAAGTAGTTTCCTTTTAGTTAATGCATCTATAAGTGCTATTGAAATTAAAAAGTGTGAAACCACCTTTCATTTGCCTCTCTTTTTTATTATTTGTTTTCTTTCTGTTGATGGCAATGAAAAACGATGTTTGTTTGTAAGAATGTAACCAGGTGGAGCATGAACCAAGTGATATTCCTTCTGAGAGTATATGAGACTTGATTTCTGGCATTTCTTTCCAACTACTGATCATATTCGTGTGTATCTAATTGAGTAGAGTATGTTTTATGCTTTTCTTCTGGGTTAAGTTTAGATGGTAGCATGGGAAGTTTTCATCTAGTAAGAACTATGGTTTACCAAATTGAATCAAAATTCAGATGAATTTAAAATGCACAAATGCTTTTACTGATGGAATATCCATTCTCATATTATCAGTTAGGGATCTATGTTAAACCAAAATTATTAAAATAAAACAATTTTGTAATTCAACTCATATATCAATTGCCGATTCAAAAATAATTATACAATTATTATATTTTTAGTACTGATGACGATATAACACATGTTATTTCTTGATTATAAGTTATATAAGTTTTGTTTCTGCACCTGAAAATTGATATTCGGTGTTTGTACATTGACGTCAAAAAGTGATAGCAATTAACAGTGAAGATCAAACCACAATTTTCAATTTGGTATGAGAAATGTTGTACCATCTTATTGAGCAATGTTTATTCTCAATACATTTCCCTATCCGATTGTATTTGATTCCTTGCAGCAAGTATCAGAGTTTGATTTATTTACACTCGATGACATCGATTCTGCTTTTCAAAACATTACCAGATTGACATACTCTCAGAATTACTATATGTCTGGTAAGTTTTCTCTTTCGACTTAGTTTGCACCAGAGTTTGTATTCCAAAAGCTTCTGGTGTTTGGGCACATTATGAGTTATTTCATTTATTATCTCTGTCAATTCTGTTCACCTGTGTTGTTTTTTGAGTTTCAAGATTTCTTTTATTGTTCTTCTTATTCTATTAAGTTTACCTCTCAAGGGAAGAACGTAGAATTGGGGTGTGGCACATCATGTATTGCTGTATCATCTACGCTGGAATTTTGCAATGATAAACTTACAACTCAGACTTTATTTTATTGTTATTGTAAATAAGTTTTTTTTATTCAAATTTCAGTGTTTAGGCTTTGATTTTGATATTTGCATTGTTCAGCTCTCTTTTGTAGTTTTGTTTAACATGATTGTTTTATCTTTTTATGACTGCTTTGAGACTTGAGAGCGCATGTAAATTAGTCAAAAAGTATAGATGAGAACAGTTTGTTAGTTGCTGGTGATTCCACGTGAACTCGTGTCTCGTCATTTTATGCTTGTCTAACATGTTAAACATTGCCTTATCTTTTGTTTTACATGTATTTCAATTCCTATTAACTAATGCTAGGAAAAGGAGAAGGAATCGTTGTTGCTCCTCACTTAGCTGGTCACCTTTTAGGTGGCACAGTTTGGAAGATAACAAAAGATGGCGAAGATGTCATATATGCTGTTGACTTCAATCATCGTAAAGAAAGGTTTTCTTCCTGCCCCCCGCGCACGAGAAGTTTTAGTACCAAAGTGATATTCATGTACATGATATGGAGAAGCTAACTCCACTGTTCTTTTTATCAGGCATTTGAATGGAACTGTTTTAGAGTCTTTTGTCCGCCCTGCAGTTCTAATAACGGATGCTTATAATGCTCTATTAAGTAATCAGCCTCCAAGGCGTCAGAGGGACCAAGAATTTCTAGGTAATACATTAGCATTCATAAATTTGAACTGCATTTCAATTTTATTCCCATTTCCATTTCTGTTGTTCAGTCACCCAGAAAAGATTCGTTTCTGCTGTCTGGACCAAACTTCAGTTAAAAAGAACTAACAAAACCCTCTTCTCTTGTTGGTCTGGATGGTAGTAATATGTAAACATATGTATGCACACACGGGGAAGGAGCTCACTAATTTCTCATATACTCAGCCACTTTTAAAATTATTTTATTGACGGAAAAGAAACATCTTCCATGTATATTTCTTTTGTTATGATTCGACGGCATGCACTATAAATCCTAATCAGGCCTTCTAATCTGTTAATTGTTTGATTGCCATTTACTGGAAAAAACTTTCTTTATTCTTGTATATTTTAGATGCTATCTTGAGGATATTGAGAACGGACGGGAAGATATTGGTGCCAGTAGATACAGCTGGGCGAGTGCTGGAGGTACTTTTAATCCTGGAACAGGTAAGTTGGCCTTCATGATATTGGAGTTTATCCATCTGGTTATTATTAATTGGATATTAAGATTTATATCGAACATAGAAAGATTAAAAAAGAAAATTGCAGTACTGGGAGCAGCACAACTTGACGTTTCCCATCTTCTTCCTTACATATGTCTCATCAAGTACCGTTGATTATGCCAAGAGTTTTCTCGAGTGGATGAGCGATTCAATAGCTAAATCCTTCGAGCACACACGCGACAATGCTTTTCTTTTGAAGTAAGATATCTTCATCTTCTTATCTCTTTGATCCCTTTTGGTTTAGTTGTGAATTGCTTTGAAAGCATGCAGAAAAAGCTGCATGGTGCGTTAATTAAACTGTTGGATTGTCAAAGATGATTGTGAAATTTTCCATCTAGTTTCACTCAGTTCTTGAAATAATTTCATTATCTGGGCAGCATTTTTTATACTCTATTGTCCTGAGAATTTTAGGAACTGGATGTTTCGGTCTTTGATTTAGTTCTTTTGTACATGTGCTGACCCTAGCGCTTGACCAATAAACAAAATTTAAGCAAGAAGAAATTGATTGGTCGTTTTGATGCAAATGCTGACTCATTGTGTCTTGTTATCATCAAGCTCACAAAAATCTGTGAAGAGGTTCTTATTCATTATTTTATACAACACTTGCAGACATGTCACTCTTTTGATTAATAAAAGTGAGCTTGAAAATGTTCCTGATGGCCCAAAGGTTAGGATGCACAATTACTTTACGTGATCATTTCAGTTTTTCTGAATTTTGCATTTTCATGATTTCCTTGGCACTGTTTTTCTGTCAGATTGTTTTAGCATCAATGGCAAGTTTGGAGGCCGGATTCTCTCATGATATATTTGTTGAATGGGCTGCTGATGTGAAGAACCTTGTACTTTTTACTGAGAGAGGCCAGGTTTGCTTTTACCTTTCTATTTGTGAATCTTTTAGTAATTAGTTGCATATTTTAATCATGTCTTGGGCCCCAAATTAGGACAGTGTTGGAAATCTCCATAATTAATTTTATTGGAGTTTTTTTGCCATTTCGCTTTTATGCTAGAGCCCTTTTTAAGCTCTTACGATAGTATAGGTCTAGGGGAGGCTTTGTATTATTTTGGTTTGTTCAAGTGCTTTTATGTTTGCATTCATTAGATATGTGATAAGTTTGTGTTTTTCAGTTCCTATGATGTTTCTGCCATCAACATAATTTCCGATACCTTTCAATTAATCAAGTTGCATTTCCGAAAACAAATTGCATCTGTTATAAGATTGAACTATTTAGTTTGGCTGCTCTCCACTGCCTGAAAATTTTGGATCTCTGTTTTTTTTCACTTCATGCATTTGTTCTTGAATCATATAATTTTTCCCTTATCATTCAAGAGGGAAAAATGATAAGAAAGAGGAGAAAACTGGTTTCATTACCCTGCTGCTGTCGGAGTGTTCAAGCGCATTTGTCCTGACTTCTGCACATTGTAGTTTGCGACCCTAGCTCGTATGCTTCAGTCAGACCCTCCTCCTAAAGCTGTTAAAGTAATAATGTCGAAGAGAGTTCCCTTGGTTGGAGAGGAGTTAGCTGCCTACGAAGAAGAGCAAGATCAGAGAAGACAGGAGGAAGCTCTTAAAGCTGCTCTTATCAAAAAGGAGGAATCAAAAGTTTCCCTCAGTGCTGAGCCTGCTGGGGGTGATCCTATGGTTGTTGATACCAGCATCGCCAATCCTTCTTCAATTTGTAATCCCTAGACTCTCAAAAATATTTGCTAATTTACCTAGTAACTTTTCTTTGCCAAAATATTTAGCTACAAAAAAGATTATTTCAACATATAATTTGAAAATGAATCCATATATGAGAAAGGGCACAATTTGAATAATCCAGACTGCCCTACAAGAGGATAGAGAAACCGAGGTCCTCAAGTATATTATATATAGTTTATAGCCAACTAAAAGGAAGTTACATTTCTGCATGGGCCGCAAGTTTTGCAAGCTCAAACACGTTACATTCTTTCAGCTGTTGGTTTGCAACATGGGGCTTTCAGAGACGTATTAATTGATGGGTTTGTTCCCCTTCCATCTGCGGCCGCTCCAATGTTCCCATTCTATGAGAACTCTGTAGAATGGGATGATTTTGGCGAAGTCATCAATCCAGATGATTACATAATCAAGGATGAAGACATGGACCAAGCATTGATGCGGGTCAGTTTTTTTAATAACATGCCTCTTTATGTGCATTAGTTTTCATCAACTTGAGGGGTAAGAATAGTCGTCTCTTTCCTTCATATGTTATTGTGTTGATTTTTTCACATCTGGAAGAACATAGGACACATACACTTGGTTCTAAAAATAAAATTTTCAACTCCTTTTATTATTGGCGGCGCTATATATATCTCACAGCATCTATTTTGTAGGCTGATGGTGACCTTAATGGAAAGCTTGATGAAGGATTTGCTAGTCTTATATTTGATACAACTCCGTCAAAAGTAGTATCTTTTGAGCAAACTGTACGTAGAATCTCTTCTACTTTTCCAAATTTTACCAACCACTAGCTCTGACTACATCTGAAGTTATATTCTCAACTCAGTGTTATTCACAAATGCAAAAAACATTTGTTAAAAGTAATGTCTTCTGAGCAAACTAGAGTAGAGAATATGCCTTTGATTTTCCCAAGTTCTTTGAAATTAGATCTGAAGAAGCTGAAGTTATTTTCTCGACAATGTGTTACTCATGAACAAAAAAACCACATTACCAAAATTAACATTACGTTGCATTGGATTTTTCTTCTCAGAAACGGAAAAATTGTGTTGACTTCTTTATAGCTTGTGCCTGAGCTGAAAATTTCTATATCACTCAAATTCAATTTGAGCTGGAGCCTGCTTGAATTCAATTCGACCTAGATCTGAAACATCAAAATTTGTTTACTCTGGTGGGCTCAACTTGTTTACACACCCTATATTTTATACCATACATGAATCACATGTCTAAGGTCTACAGTTTTCCGTTTACTAGTAACTGTGGATTGTCTTTAAATTATTTTACTGTGTTCCTGTCAGATCTGAATCTACAGTCCACCTGTTTGATTTCTTCCTTGCAACTTTAGAAGAATTATTTATTTCATTAATTATAGGTCTTCATTAAACGCAACATTGCAGGTCTATGTCAAGTGTTCCTTGCTCTTTTTGGATTTTGAGGGCCGATCCGATGGAAGCTCGATCAAAAAGATTCTCGCCCATGTTTCCCCCTTGAAGCTCGTAAGGAACTTTCCTGGGCTTCTTGTACCCTTGTGTCTTGCTTCATATATATTCCTTCCTAAAGAAGTTAACAGTATCTTTGCTCCAAGATATTGTCATAAACATAGAAGTTTTCAATATTTTGTATTCCGGGGTAGTTGTTGAATATAATTTTAACACGAAAATGTGATCAAATCACAGTAAAGTTTCCTCCCACACTATTACCGGCGCAGTGGCGTACGAGATTTATTTTCTAAAAATTTAAAAGCAAGCAACATCATATGATACTTAGTAATTTTCTGTTTAAGTTTGTGATATCTCTTGTTGATAATAAACAACTTCTTTCTGGCTTAGAACATGCAATTTTATATGTTTGGGGGCAAGGAAGATTCTGGTAGTATATTGAGATTATCCGTGACTGATATCTTATTATGTGATATCTTTTGTTGCCTTCGACTGTTTACGAAGAGTTTAGTGATTGAATTAAGTTGTTTCGACGATTTCTTTTTTGTCTCGGACCTAGGTCTTAGTACATGGATCAGCAGAAGCCACCGAGCATTTAAAGCAACATTGTCTGAAAAATGTTTGCCCCCATGTATATGCTCCTCAGATTGAGGAATCAATTGATGTCACTTCAGATTTGTGTGCTTATAAAGTAAGTTCTCCATGTTTTGTTACGTATAAAAAATGCTCTGACCTCCTTTTGAGATTCATTGAGCAATTGACCATGTAATCTGGGGCTTATTATGTTTCTCTTTTTGAAATATAGGTTCAACTTTCAGAGAAATTAATGAGCAACATTCTATTCAAGAAGGTAAGTGTTATGGTCCCAGGTTTGGATCATGTTATGGGATGATCAATATATTTTGAATAGGATTTCGAGGCTCGTTTTGAGAGAACATCGCGACCTCACATTAACTATTTGATTTCAGAATTCCAAATAATTTTATTCCTTGCAACAATAGCCATTTAAATACAAAGAAGACAATTAATTTCCCTAGCAAGAAATCTGCCCCAATTCCTCTATTCATGGCTAGAACGCATGCAATATTAAAAAAAGAAACTAAATAAAATCCTTCTAAATAATTCCTTATGTCTGAATCTTCCACCACTGCATCCTTGATTTCAGCAATTTATCCTTAATTCTTGCCCATTACATCTACCTCCCCTTGGAAAATAAAGATTACAGGATTTTCAAATTGTTGCTGCTCTCTTCCTATTCTGAAAAATTCTCCACCACTTCAAGAACAATTGTTGTAGTAGTATCTCAAGGATTAAGCGCAAATGGCAATAATTCTTAAATTCTTCTCACTTTAACTTTGGACGATCTCGTTCCCATTTGAGGAATCAGAGTTCGCCATCGCACTCAAAGTGGAAAGAGGCCAATCTTTCTCTGGTCTGTGTTGGTGTCGAAAACTTTTCACATTGACTAAGATATCTCGTCAAGTCTGATTGGCTATTGAACCGGGGAAAATCTAGCTTCAAATTTTGAGGTACTTTTGATAAGTCATTCTCGTTGTCTCGCTCTCCTTCAAAATGCTGGTCAGTGGAGCCCCATTGATTGCTGCTGTCTTTGCCCCGATCTTCTTCCAATCGCATGGTTGACACTTGGCAGAGATTTTGATATCTCCTCCAATTGATCAAGAAGAGCTTGCTGCCTTCTTTCATTGGCTGCCATGTCCTCTTGATACAGCTTTACAAAAGCTTCAAATTGCTGTTGTAATGCTGGGAATCCCCCCATGACGACTGGCTCTGATACCAACTTTTTATGGTTCCTTGCGACAATGGTCATTTAAATAAAAGGAAGACAATTAATTTCCCTAGCAAGAAATCTGCCGTAATTCCCCTATCTAGCTAGAACGCATGCAATATTAAATAAAGAAACTAAATAAAATCCTCTGATTAATTCTAATTTCTGAATCTTCCATCACTTCATCATCGATTTCAGCAGTTTGTCCTTAATTCTTGCTCCTTACAATAAGCATCTCGGTATTTCCTTTAAGAAGCTGTGCCAACGGTTACTTTTTATGTATATCGAGAAGTCACTTTGAATAGATGGCAGGAACTCTTGCTACTTTGTTTTTATAGATCTGGCAGCTTTAACCATTCATTTGGTTCGAACAATTGGATTTATAAAAAGAAATAATCTTGATTCGTAGACAATATATATTTGATTCCTGTGACTTTCACTGTATAAATGTATGCGAGTGTAACGCTGATAAGATTTTGGCCAGTGGCTTTCTCCTAATTTTTTTTGGCCAAATACGCCAAATTCTGAAGTTGCAGCTTGCAGGGTTTTGTCACCATGTGTTAATGGCTGTGGTTTACTCAAAATATAATATTTCTGTCTCAAAAGTGCACACATTCTTATTATAGCTTGGAGATTATGAAGTAGCTTGGATTGACGCTGAAGTAGAGAAAACAGAAAGTGGAACAATGTCTTTGCTTCCTCTTTCAACTCCTGCTCCAACTCATAAAACAGTCTTGGTTGGGGACATAAAAATGGCAGACTTCAAACAGTTTCTTGCTAGCAAAGGGATCCAGGTATATTAGCTACAACGAATCACTTGTTTAAACAAAATATGCTCCTCTGGGTCCCTGACAGCCCTCTTTGACTATGTAAACGAGCCATATGTTCTTGTACTGTTTGATTAAGAAATGACCACAAAATTTTCAACAAAAATACATGTAATTTTATTATTGTTTTATTCGAGGGGCTGACAATTGGCCTTTGGCACTCCACTAGTCTGCTCTGTTTTGTTTCAATTTTTTTTAGATTTTATGTGGTTAACATGTGCTATATTCTCAGGTTGAATTTGCTAGTGGCGCCTTGCGTTGTGGGGACTATGTGACTCTGCGGAAAGTTGGAGATTCCAACCAAAAGGTTGGTGACTTTTGCTTGAATTTGTAAGATATTTCCTTGTTTCTCATTCTTTTTAGCAGTCATCAACTACAGAAAAACCTTTATATTGCTGTGCTTTTCGGAACAAGTTGATTTTTCAATGAAATAAGGTTTTAACTTTTTCATACTAGGCCTAGGCTCAAATATTTATTCATAATTTGATTGAGAAAAATTTTGGAGCATGTGTTGTAGGGTGGTGGCAATATACAACATATAATTCTTGAAGGCCCCTTATCGGAAGAGTACTACAAAATCCGGGATCATCTGTATTCACAATTTTATTCCCTTTAGGCTGCAGTTTCGGTGTATCATCTCTGTATCTGTACTAATCTAACACAATTAAATTCCGATTTTTCTTTGTTTTTTCTTTCTCAATTAGTGCATTTACGACCATTACTTATGTTGTAATATTAATGTAGAATTTGTACATTTTTTTCAAGATTTCTAATTTTAGCTGATTTTCTTTATGGTTATGGGGTGAGAATGGTAAGTTCCAAGATTATTTTGTTTCATCCTTTGTTCACTTTACATAGATGAACTACTCCATGTTTTTGAACTAAACCATTGAATGATTTCATGTGCACAACTTAATCATCTATACATGATCTAATGTCGTTTTCTTTTTAAAATACATGTTAAGCTGTCAAACCAAGGTTTTTATACTTTTTTAAAATTTTAAAAATACATGTTAAGCTGAAAACTCTAGACGTCAAACTTATTGCGAGTGGTGGGCAATCGGTCTATTCGGTTCAGTGGTTTATTCAATTACCGAACCGACATACCTATAAATGATTTAACTGATTTTATTTTTGAATAACCGAATCGACCGAAATATCCATAGAAACTGAATTAACCGAATCAATTTTTAAATCGGTAAATAAAAAATATTTTTTTAAAAAAACATTGTGAATTGTAACCAAAAAAAGAAAAATAAAACAAGCCGACCTCATAAATAACATGAAAGATTGAACAAAAATTATCAATAACCAATAGAAATATTAAAGATAAAATTATTTTTTTCAAATTACAAATGTGCGATTCAACCTGTAATCAGCCGATAACTAAAAATATGGGTTTTGTAGCCAAGACCCAAAAAACTTGCAAGTAAAAAATAGCACAACAAAACTTAAAACGATACAAACTTGAAGATATTACAATCACCAAAACATAAGCATGAGTGCATGACTATCTTGAAGGAAATCTAGTCTCTCATCATAATATTATTGTGCAAAAGATGGGGAGCTTTTCTTCATCAAGATTGATTTTAAGAAAAGGAAACTGCTGCTCCATCATGGTTTGAATGGGTGCTGGACCATAAAAAATTTCTCCAAAACCATCTACTTTTGTGCTTGTCGTGGCGTGATATTACTTGGATTATATTCTTCTCAGCATTTTCCACATAATCTGCACGTCCTCGTATCCACAATTCGAAACCAAAAGTCCAAAATACACAAAAAAGAGCACAAGATAAGAGGCGATAAACAAAGTTTATCGTAGAAAAATGTGTTAGCATCAGCCATGGATGGACATAGAATAATGTACGAGAAGTAAGAATTCAAAAGATGAAACAGGGAGCATAAATTCTGTTGTCAAACAAACAGCAGAAATGATATTCAAGAAAATAAAGCCAATCCTATGAACTTTAATAGATAATTATTTGAATTGCTATACACATAATTATCTCATCTTTGGACAATACTGAATAAATCAAAGCAAACCTACGAAAAGAACACATACTTTAGTCTTATCTAAACTTAGAATACTAGGACATATTTATGCAAAATACGTAAATCACCCAGAAAAGCAAAGTAAAATTTAAGCTTGTTCTAGAATTCAAGCTCGATGTACAATCTTCTCATCATAATAAAATACATAACAAAACATATCATTTATCATTATCACTTACGTAATTAATTTATGATTTAGCCACAGGTATTGTTGAGGAAGACGAGTCTAACCCAAGTTTTGCTATATCTGAAAAAGAAAGTACGAAATACAAGTAAAATAAATTTGAAGTTTATATAAATAAAGAAATTTAACTATAACATTTTTATAAGAGAACTTACGATTTTCTAGGTTTTCCATATTCTCCAAAGTCACTTCAACATTAATTGATATTGGGCATGAACGAAGCCAATATTGTGTGCAAATAAGGCTTTTCACTATCTTAGGAGTCAATGAACTCCTAAAACAATCAAGTACTCGACCACTTGTACTAAAAGCAGATTCTGAAGCAACAATTGATTTTTAAATAGCCAACACATCACGAGCAACTTCAGAAAGTATGGGAAATCTATGACAATTTTGCTTCCACCATCCCAAAATATCAAAATATTCAGAATACTCCTCAACCATCTCATTTCGATATCTGTCCAATTCTGAAATATTACAATCACCAAAACTCCGTGCCTTTTGTTTTTTGTACTTCTCAAGAATTGATCGTCTTTTTAAATCTGTTTGACTTGCACTTTTTTGCTCAACATCACTTACTTATTGAATAGATAACACTTTTGATTTGCTTCTTTGGGGCTCCATCTTCTCTTTGTAATTTTTATACAAAGAAAGCAAAGTTTCTTTTACTATCTTTCCTTCTCTTGCATCCATTTCATCTCCGTACAATTCTAACACCATGAATTCAACAAAATCCAATTTGTGTCTTGGATCGAGCACCACCACAACATAGAGCAAATTATTTTTTTCTCGGGATCTCCCCAGTACTTGTCAAATTTATCTATTTTTTCATTTTAATTCCCATAGATTATACACCAATATCGTCACTTTCTTTTCACTCTTTCAATATTGTGTGAATGAAACTAATCTCATGTGCAAAATATTGTATATGACATACAATGAACCTGAAACTTTCAAAGTTAGTTCATAAAATATTTGCAATAAAGCAGCAAAATCCTACATTTTCTCAATCGGCACTAGTATGCCTTCCATCGAAATTTCTCATTTGTTTTTTAGGTTTACCATCTGCACCGAATACAACCTTTCCATAATCATTCACAACATCAATCCATTTTGTGAGTTGAAGATCCAATTTAAAACATGGATCTTGTTCATCAAATCTTTCGAAATCCCTTGCAAATTTTTGAGCTACATTCAACATCAAGTTGAGTTCCATCTTGTTGATACATCAAGACATAAAGAATTCATGCTTTCAATTTTTTCAATCTTCACACATTCTTTAAACTTGTTTAATCTAGAAGAAGATTGTTTAACATATTTCATTGCATCTTCGACCCTTGTCACTAACTCACTCATATCTTTCAAGCCATCAACAACAATCAAATTGATTATATGAGTTACACACCTCATATGAATGCACTCTCCCTTTAAGATAGTAGAATCCCAGTTTGCCATATTTCTTTCAAATTACTGATTGCGACATCATTTGAACTTGCATTGTCAACAGTAATCGTCAAAATTTTGTCAATTCCCCAATCCCTTAAACATGTCTCATTTGTTAAACCAATGGAATCACCTTTATGACTTGTAACTAGACAAAAATTGATAATCTTTTTTCGTAAAATCCAATTTTTATCAATAAATTGACTTGTCAGACACATATAATTGATCTTTTGAATCGATGTCCATGTATCTGTGGACAAACAAACTCTTTGTGATGAATTTTTCAAGAAAATTTTTAACCTCTCTCTCAACTTCATATAAATTAACAATATCACGTGCAACTGTCCATCTCTCAGCACTTGCCTCCCGCACTCATCTGTCATCTTCGAAATACATCCTCGTGACAAGTCATAGAATACAGAGTATTGTTCTTCGTGAAATGTCCTTCACTTAAGATGCCTTCCAAAATGAAAAGTTGAAGGTTATCTCAATTCTCACGCAAATGGCAAAATGACAAGATGTTCGATATTATGTCAAATGAAAATTATAATGGGTTGACAAGTTTGGCCCATAGATGAACATTTGTGCTTCTTTACAACGAATTTCTAATGACCCATATACAATTTAAATTAATATAAATGTTTAATCGGTTCTTTTGGTTAATCGAATTTTTCAAATTAAAATAAAACGGAACCGAATTAACCGATTTTTTAAAATTTCAAAATCGAACTTCCGAATTAACCGAACCGAATTTTCGAATTAATTCGATTCGACCGGTTAATTTGGTTTAACCGAAATTTTGCGCACCCGTAATTATTGCTACTAGGATATGGAGATTAGTTGGCGATGGGTTGTACTAGAAATTATATTTATTATAATATAAAAAATGTATCATTAACATTTTGGTTGCTCTCAATTTATTGCGATGTACATCCATTTTCATTTTGCGGAACAATATAAATTACACGCGCAAGGATTATTTATCAACGTTCGAACATTCAACTCTTTATACAATAAAATCCCCTCAAACTTCACATCTTCATTGCTGACTCGAGATCTATTTATTTTTGGGAAAAAAAACTAAATTTATTTTATAAAAAAAATTAAACTTTTTAATTTTTCCAAATTTTATTTTTAACTTTTTCGATGATAGTACTTGAAGAAAAAAAATATTGTACAAACACACACGATAGGAAACAAAATTATGTATTAAATTTAAATCTATGTATATACATACCACCCAATATCTGAAATTTTAGAGCAAAAACAATATAAAGATTTATTTAATTGTCAGAGATGCAAAATGATGGATAAATAGCGTTATTCAAAACTATGAAAAAGTATGATAACATCATCAAGATTTATAATCGATGATTCCAAAATAACCACAACTCTAAAGAATCGTTTATATTTCTTTTCCATCTCTCCAACCAGCTTTTCTCTTGGTAATTGAAGAACCTGCCATAGGTATAATGCAAACTCAAATCACTGACAATGTATATACTTTCAATATACTATTTTTTTCAATCATCGTTTCCAGTAATTGACTCAGAAAATGTACTCATGGTGGCAGGAATATAAAAGCCCGAGAGGTAGTGGGAGGCTTAAAATTTTCATACAACACGTAATCACTACTACAGAATGAGCTCTTGTAAACGTACCTCCTTTGCCTGCTCTTGTTCATGTGTGATTCTTAGCCGCAAATTTAAAGCGGCATGGTACATTTCATCACGAAATTTTTCAAATAAAGGTTGCTTATTTACTCTCCACAGCAGGAATACAGATTGTTTATTTCCATTTACCGTAATTTTCTGCAAAATAATAAAAATTATATCGAAGCGCTTCCATTTACAACATAAACATTATATTATCCAAAGCATCTCAACACTAAAATGCCACCAATAAAAACTAATCCAGTGCATCTAGTCCCTTTTATGTCTTTGTTTTTCTGCAATTTCACCAGTCAACATTATCGTATGTAGCTGCATTCTCGAAGCACATTTAATAGAGACTGGTGTATTATGCATAGTTCACCTCACTGATTCACCAGCAGCCAAGAGCAATTACCAAATAATGTTTCATTATATACGCATTCATTTTGGTCTAATATCTTTGAATATTATCTGTGAAACTTCACAGAATAATAATGCAAGACTTGATTCATGGGATCAAATTACATTAGTGTCTAGCTTAAACATGAGGTATACTCAGGAACAATGATAAAGCAATTAAAGTTACCTCCATGTGCAAGACATCATCCTTCCAAAGCTTGTATAAAATCTTGAGTGTATCTTTCTTTTCAACAAATGTGTCATCTGAAATCTACAGGCGTTAATATATCAGATGCTCCACAAGAAATTCCTATAAATCAGCTTAAATCTAATCATATTTAGTTTTCACAGGAATAGTTAAACATCTCAAATATACCGTCAAAACAGGACCATAAAAACATTATTCTACCCTATCTCACAATTTATAACACGGGATAAAGTTTACTACCCCGAGCAGAAAAGGGTATCAGAAACCATAATAACAAGTTATCATTTTCCAGCAAAGCACAAAAAAAAAAGAGAACATGAGGTTAATGCCGAATCAGTGAAGACTATTGAACAGCCTCGAATATATAATGACTAAATACATGAAATTGACACCAAATGTCATAATAATCCAATCTCTCAAAGCTAGTTAAATGCTATAACAACTCGATCCAAGAAAAAGTGTCTCAAGAACAGAATGTAGGAAACATTTGTTACAATATAAGAACAGCTTGTGGAAAATTAGATTAGATGCCAAAAAGGTTTTACAAGAGTAATCCATCTTGCAGGAAGAGTTAAATGTTCCAAGTGGATGAATCAGTATAATGGCAAATTAGTTCGACATCGAGTGACAGCTCCAGTGTCCAAATTAACATGCCAAATAAAAAGCGTCACAATAATAATCTATAAGAGTTACCTTATCAGTCTCAAGAAAACGACCAGCCTTGGACAATAATCTGAATATCCTGTAGGCCTCCCTCCCATATCTCTTCAATACCACCGACTCCACCTATGTAAATATTGCAATTAATATAAGAAGCCACATACATGAAAGAAGCCAAGAGTATGGAGGAAAACGACAGACCTCTTCATTTTGAGCCATTTCAGTGATGCCCTTCAAATCTGTTGAGAGAATAAAAGGGTGAAGCCAGTGCATTATAACATGAGGGGCAAACAACGGCTGATACGCAAACATTTGATCACTGCACCAGAAAGCAGCATAAAGAGTATGTCCATACCAATACTATAAGTTTCACCATCTGCTGATGAGCGTGTACAGCCAAGCTGGGCAAGTGAAGCTCTAATACGATCAAAATCCATACCAACACCACCATCCTTCTTAATCACCTCATCATATATAGCATTTATTGATAGATGAGCTGAAGGAGAAATTACGAAGTGCAACATCAAGTTCAACTACACAGTAGAACAGATCTTACAAAACTAAGCACCATGATGCGAAAAATCAATGAGCAGCATTTAACATGGACCCTCATAATTCACAGACCGCCTACAGAGTTCTAGATGCACCAGTTGGAAAAATTAAAGAAATCAAAGTTAATGGGGCACATGAGCCATGCAGAACAGGTTAACCCGGATACTTCATCCAAGTAACTCATGAGGAGTTGAGCAGTTGTCGTTGGGCTAGTTATGGGCTTAAACAAATTGAACCCAATTTTTAGGCATATCTACAGTGGAAAAATAAGAAAGCGTGTGTTAAGGGAGTGTGTTATTCAGTATATCATTTTACTAAGTGTTGTCTAGATTGAGTTAGAGGTAAGAGAAATCATTCTCTTGTTAACGGTTCTCCCCTGGGGCAGTAATCTTCGCTTTTGAAAATTTGGTTATAGTTTTGTATTCCTTTATATTTCAAGTCATAGAAAACTAGAAGGGGGTTTTCTTTCCTTTCTGTTCGAGTCGATTTATAGCAAAAAGTTCGTGATCATGATATCTTTGCAGATATTTTTTTATCAAACTAGATAAAGAGAATAGACGCATGTAACATACTAATATGAAATAAGGTCATGTGGTGCTTCATAATGATACGCTTCTGATGAATGACATATATCAAAGCAAATTATAAGATCAAATGAGATTTAATGTTGCAAAAACTAAAAGAGTAAATAGAGATAAAAAAAACTTTACTGATGGATCTCTAAATGTACACTAGAAGCGAAATGAAAGAGACTCAACAGTCGAAAATGGTCCCACGGTGGATATAATTCCTCAGAGTAACTACCAAGCAACGTAAAGGATGTGCAACATCGTTATATAAAGTAGATTTGAGAATGAAAACTAGGGATTAATTACCCGATTCTTCAGCTTTCTGCCTGACAGTAGAGTTTTTACTTAGCTCCAAAATTGCACTCAGCACAATCGAAGCCTCGTCATTAAGTCTTGTTTTTACATATGAAATGCGAGTCTAAACCACATATGCAAAGAATCAAATGCTTGAGAGAATATGCATCACAATGGACACTCATTAGAGAAATACAATCCATAAAGTTTAGCAACTTTTTATCAAGTGTTGCTCCCCTGGTCAAATGAGACTAAACCATAGGCACTAATCCAAGAAGTAACCATTACGACAAACCTTGTCCCTCAAACGTCGTACAAATTCTTCATAGTTTACACGCCACATAACATCTTTCTTTTCACCAGCTCCCAACAAATCTTCATCTGGAATCATAGCCTCTTTTTTACGCTACTTAATAAAAAAAATCATATATCAAAACTCAATCAAAAATTTGAAGAAATTTTACAACAGGGTAGCACGCTAACCTTCTTTCCAAGTGTCACTGTTGCATTCCTTTCTTCGATGTTTTCTTCAGAAGGAGAGTGTATTTCCACTAAGAATCTTAGTGATTCCATTGGAGCAGCTGCTTCTAAAACACGCTGCTCTACTGTCTGCACTTGTTCAGTCTGTTTTTACACAAGGAGCACTAACACGTCAGGAAAAGCTACCAAATGGGTCGGAGAAATGTACAAACTAATTCAGAATTAACCACCACAATATTAAGAGTTGCCAAGGAGACATTATGCAGGAACAACAAAGTGAGCATATTAGCATTCTGAAATAAATAAAACCACAACTGAAACAGTGCCTCATCATCTTAACTATTACTCAAATATACTCTAAAACCTACACAACACCACTCAGAATTTCTATAAATTCTATGTATGATTTATCAACTAAGCTTTTCAGTTCGAGACGTGAAATTTTTTATGAGAAACAAATTTCATTAATAATATGTAGAAATTAAGGGTAAAACATACTTCTAACAAATCGCACTAACAAAATAAAATAATAAGAAGTTTATGACATGAATTAAAATTCATATACATTAGATCGGGCAACTACAGCTTAAAGCTCTATTTTATTGCATGAGGAAGAATTGCTGGGGATAACCAATTTTGGGGGGAACATAAAACAGAATCAGCAAACGATTACCTTGCCTTTCTTAGCACCACGTCTCCTCGCAGAAGGCTCTTCGTCAACAGGCGCAAGAAATGGCTCAGGGCTAGGACATCGTTCAATAAATCTGAAATTAAGAAGCCTGTTGAAGCTTTCTTTTACAGCTATAGCATCAGACTTTCCTGCTTCAATAGTTTAGAGAAAAAATGTAAATATTATTAAGTGCTCAACAATATGTTTCCTGACAAGTGAATGAACCATGGATTATTCAAAAAAGTTTTAAAATCGAGGGTTCCCCCAAAAAAAAAACATTTCTATTATATCAGATTGAGATACGACGTTTGCTTACAAACTTTGTCAGGAAGTGCATATGTCTAAAGATACTCGATTGAGGTTGGATACTGCATATCACCCATGTCAATGTTTCTTTTTAACTAGCTCAACAATGCACAACAACAAAGTATCGACATTTATTAAGACTTGTAGGCATGAATTTGGCGTCAAGGCATCAGAATCATGACAATGATTTTATTTCATACAAACACGTAGAGTGGATGTGTGGCAAAACACGCAAGGATATAATTAGGAATGAAAAGATTATGAGCTATTAACATGTAGCCCTCATAGATGATAAGATTAGGGAGGACGTATAACATGGTTTGGTTATGTCAAGAGGAGACTAAACACAGCCTCAATCCGACATATCTTATATTGACAGGGTAATGGAAGAATTTGAATGAGGGGTAGGCCATTGAAAACTTGGATAAAGGAGAATATTTTAGATCTTGATTTAAGAGAAGATATGTGGGAAAATCACTTAGTTGGAGAAATAATATCTTGTAGCCGATCCCGCAACTAGCGGTAACGTGCTATCATGATAATGATGAAAGACATAGAGTGGATGTTGTGTGACATATATCTGTGTGGAAAAAGGCGGACCCAAACTAAATACCTGAACCAGTCTAGCTAGGATCAGTGATCAAACTATCAAAGGGATTGGGATATCAAATTGGAAAGCAACGCCCAAATCCCTCCCCATCTCTCTTACAAACCTTGTCACCAACAACTCTAAAAACAAACGCAGATGGTAATGGTAGGTGGTCAACAATTTCAGAAATTGTTACAAATCATTTCCAGATTGCACGATCCGAAGTGACCACCCATTAAAGTGTTAACAATAAATCAGTCATAAAAATAAACATAAAAATATTAATAATACATGAATTACCCGTGGTCTGCTCATTCCTCTCAATTATTCGATTAAGAGACAGCCTTCCATGCTGAATCAGCCCATGAAAAATATTTAGGCACTGTATCGAAAAGAATTAATAAATAGCTCCAGAAACCAACTTCAGCACAAGAAGGAACAAGTGCAACAACAAATTAACCAGCAAAAAAATTTATCTATAAACAATCCTCACATCACTTCCAAGCTCCTCCGAAACGATTTTCATAAATTTCCGAGCCCTCGACTTGTGAATAATGTTGTCAAATAAGGCAATATACTCGGTCAAAATCTTCGGGGCCTCATCATAAGCACCTAAATTTAAATGAATTAAAACATTACTTGACCCGAAATAAGTTTTTAACAATCTATCATGAATAACAAGCATGAAAAAATTAGGCTCTGCTAGTTGAAAGATTATAATCATGAGTCCAGCAACTCAAATCATCCAACTTTTAGTCTTCTCTTGCATACCCATGTCATAACTACTTGATCCCCAACATAGCACAGTTTTCATACTCAAAATTCCAGAGAAAGGACCAATAATCTCCCTCACGAGAAAAACTTGAAATTTAATCCTTAAAAAAAAAAAAAAACAAGCTCACCCCTACGTTCCCCACATCCACGTCGCCCCAAACATTTAGTCTTCAGCTTTCAAACAAGTATTTACCAAAACTTTTAAAAAAATACTTCTAAAAGAATTTAATTTGAAAACAATTGCCACTTCTACCTTCCCGCTGGGATGTAAAGGGTTGGACACAATTTTGGTTGACTAAAACGCGCAAGCAGTTAATGACACTCTCCTTTCTGAGCTCCGTGAATCGGATTATCTGACCTAGGGTTAGGGCTCCTCGGCGCAATAAACAGTCGCATACTTTCTGCAACGCCAAAAAATTACAGAAAACGTAAATTGAGAGAATAGGAAACGACCCGCGGAGAATGAAAAATCAGATAGGAATGGTCACCGAGCACTGTTCTCCGTAAGAAGAAGATATTATGTGAGCCGCTAGTAGAATTCCATGCGGCGACACCATTGCCGGCACGGATTGGAAGGACGTTGAATTTTTGTCTTAGACCCCATTTTGCAGGAGTTGCCTCTTATTTATACTAAAAATAATAATTTATAATATATTATCAAATGTGAAAAAATTTTAATTACAAAGGATATTAAAATATTTAATTTTATAATTATTTTTTTATTTTATAAAAATAATCTCAAATCACTCTAAATTTTACATATTAAAAAATCAAAATAAAATTTTCATTTTAAATCAAACAATTTTTCTAAATTGAAATAATTTCGTATTAATTTTTTAATATTATTTGATCAAATTAAAAATAATAATAACACATGCAACGTATGTACGTCTTTTACTATTAATAATAAATATTCACTCTTATTTTGTCTTAAACCCAATTTTCCATGATGCATATGTTCTAAGTTTTTATATATGAAATTTATTTTAATAGTGATTTTTATTATTTATTAAAGTTGAGTATGCTAGAGTAATTAAAAGATATCTTCGTCTGTTTTTAAACTATCTAAAATACCCTTTCACCCACTTCATTCACATTAGAGATCTAAACGAAATTTGCGTCGAGAATTGATCGCCGGAATTTCATAAATCCGACGAGACGGCGACCCGTGCCTTGTCAAAAGAGAAAGGGGGTGATCGAATTTTTTTTGTGCAGGTGAGAGAAAAAAATTTGGTGGACAAAAACTTGTAGGTAAAAATGTTGTATATAATTCAACCATTGATTATACATATATGAAAGTTTATTCATAATCTAATCGGAACTTTCCTTTATCAAAATATTGTTTTTCATTATTCAAAAACTCTTATGTAAGTATTTTTAACTCTTGAAAATATTATATATAATTAAACTATTATCAATTTTTGATAATACAAGACATTCGTTTGTAGATATCAAATAACTTTCTGTTCTTTCATTACAAATCAACTGTTTTAACTCATTTTCTCTACCCTTTTCTTATATATCAAAGGTAGCTAAAACAAACTAATCCAAATGATTTATTGAAGAAAACATTGTTGTAAGAACTAAGGCACTCGTTTTTTAAGTTTTAAAGTATCGATTGATACCGATTAATGAATTTGAATTACATTCGAAAAAGAAAAGGTCAGCCATTTTTCAATAGGCTTGTGATGTTTAACTTTTAAATATAAGTCAAAACTAAATAAATGTGTAACTTTACAAAGTAAAATTTTGTAATAAAAAAGTAATATAAAATAATTTGTTGGTTTATATGTACGATTACTAATTTTTTGAAAATAGTTAAATTATCGTACTGAATATTTAAACAATTCTATTTATTCGATATTTTCTTGTAAAACATGCACGTAAGATTACTAATATAAACCGAAATTAAATATTTGTAACTTTATATATTTTTTAAAAAAACATTTTTATTGTGAGATGGTCTCATTCATGAATCTTTACTGATATTCACAATAAAAAATAATATTCTTAACATAAAAAGTAATACTTTTTCATAAATGGCCCAAATAAAATATCCGTCTCACAAAATAGGAGCAATAAAACCGTCTCAAATAAGTTTTTGTATTTTAAAAATATATATAACTAGTGTTCGTGTGTGCATATAAAGTCAAAAGTTGCGACCCTTTTGCTTCGATTGTTGCCAAAAATAAATAATAAAAAAACTTCAAACCACTGATTTCAAGAAAATGAATCTGTGGAGCTAAGTGGCATTCAAGCGGGATTTCGACATTTGAGTTGACCCATGGAGGCAATGATCCGCCGGCTACTTGGAAGATCTTCGTTGATAGCCCTCCTCCTCCCTTTTGTCGGCCTCGTGTCTTTCGGCGCGTTCATTTGGACGCGCCGCCTGGAATCTGCAGTTTCTGTGAGTTTCTGATTTCCTCCGATGGTTCGGTTGACCCTTTTTCATCGGTTTGTTTGCTAACATTAATTAGCGGAGGCTATTCTGTTATGCGTTCTTGTTTAGGTGATGTTTTTAGTTTAAGCGGCGACGTTTGGTTTGTTCGGTTGGTAATTCTGGTACTTTCCTCGATTAATGGTAAAGAAATAAATGATAGTGATTAATTAAATGATAGCTGAAATTGGTTTGGTTTACTGTTACCATTACCGACTCTGAAAAATTATTATTTTTTATATCTAAACTAGTATTTTTAAGTCTATTTATGGATCGGGCTCACTTTTCTCACGTATTCTTTAATTTTATTGGTTTTATCTTTACCAATTTTGGGCTTAAAATATATCTTGATTAGTATAATGGTATAGACCGAATTAGTAATGAGGCCATTTTGGATGCAAAATTGGCGGGAGCAATGGAGTTTATGTTTCTTGTTTCGGTTTGTTCTAAAAATGTTTATTTTTCTAAGGGGAAATTGCAATTTTAGTACGTTTGATGTGCAATGGTGGTCTTTTATATTGGTAGTCTTTTATATTGGTAGTCTTTTATATTGGAAATGTAATTTTAGTCTTAGCTGCCATCTTTTGGCTTCTTTTTTTTTTTTTTTTGCAATTTTGTTATTTTTTCGGATGTGGCATTGATGTGGCGCTAATATGGTGTGAGTACGAGATTGATGTGTGCAATACCACATCAGCACTCCTGCCAATGAGAAACAACTGAAAATTGCCAAAAATTGAAAGATATAAGACTGAAAACATAACGTGACAACATAGATTATACATATTGCGAAAAAACGAACATAATAAATTAAAATTATTTTTAAAAAAATGTAGACGATTGAACAGGCTTTAAAATGGGAGTTGAAAATTTTATCGTTGACGATATTTGTTAGAAGAGTAGGTCTCTCTGTGAGACGGTGTCACGAATCTTTATCTGTGAGACGGGTCAACTCTACCGATATTCACAATAAAAAG